>NC_051178.1:90568859-90637008 GCF_013339695.2 Rhipicephalus sanguineus
AGGGTTGGAATCTTAAACGGCCCACCAGTTATGTAATTTCCATTGGGTGACGCCAGTCGCTATTTCCCTCTCCCGTCATGCTGTACGTTGACGTGGAAGAGAGACGGGGGGGGGGGTCGAAGAACTTTATTGAGACCCGAGGAAATGGATCATGCGCTTAGGGCTTCCTTGGCAACCAATACAAGTGCACTTGCGAGGAACCCACTACGCTATAAATCATTGTAATTTTACTGAGACCCGAGTAAGTGGATCATGCGCTTATGGGCTTCCCTGGCAACCAATGCAAGTGCACTTGCGAGGACCCACTACGCTATAATATTGTAATTTTTTATAAATAGGGCAGCAGGCCTGTGCCATTTTTCGTCATTCTACAGAGAGCGTTGGAACTGCTAAACGCATGTAAGGGATTATGCGCACTTTGTTGATTCGGCGCCTGATGACGATGAAGAAATTATGGCAGAGCCCTTTTGTAATGGGTTGGAAGCATTCAACAACCTACTCGTTGCGCAATTCGCAATTGTTTGACGCCTGGTTACAGAATTCGCGTTTGTACGACGCTGGTGCTTATTTAATTCTACCACGCTATATGCATATGCTAATGTGTTCCTTCCCGACATGAAGCCTGTATAGGACCTTTTTGCAAGGCACTTTCAAGCACCGGCGTGGCTCAGAGGTTGAATACTGGGCTCCCACGCAGAGGGCCCAGGTTCGAACCTCGTTCCATCCTGGAATTTTTTCTTATTTAGTTTTTTTTTTCTTATTTCGAGCGATACTGGTTACGGACACCGGCGGCGGCGGCGGCGGCGGACAACTACGGCACCAAAAACGGCCGGAGAAATGATCTCATAACAGCTTTCGCTGTAATAATCAGCTGGGCACTAATGGGAACAGGCTTGTGGAGGTTCGCACCACAGAACCTTCGTCGACGAGGGGTGTTCCTTCACTCACATTTTCTTTCTTGTTGCTGCTAGGACTACGACTTTCGATTGACCTTGTGCAAGTTCACTGTGAAGGAACCCCGCTTTGTTGTTTTCCTTATTTTAAATAAAAATATTAGCGTCACAATGTATCTTGCTCCCCGGTGAGTGAGTAAGAAGCTTATTTTGGTCCGAAAGTGGCAGAGCCTGAACGGGACCGGAGGGCCGCTAGCTCAGGCAGGTGGCTTCACCCAGGATGGGGCTGGAAGGTGCCGCCTCTCGGCGATGTCCCGAGCCCTCTGACGGCCAGGAGTTGGTTGCTGAGTTCCGCGCAGCGCAAGGTAGCCTCCTAGGAGGTTTTGTCCTGTAATCTGACCGCAAGAGAAAGGGGCACAGCCAGAGCATATGGTCTAAATACAGTACTAGGGATTAGAGCGATGACATTGGGGTGAACATTCTGGATCGATTCTATTTAGTATGGCTGTTGTAATGTACAGTACGGTCCACTCTTAGAGGGAACACGCGAGCGCGCGGCCATCGGTCCGCGGAGCGCTAACTGCTGGCGAGATCTGGAAACGCGGAGCATGCGCGTAGAATCACAAGGGGTTCGTGTCCCGCGTCGTCTGCTACTTCTTCGCCCCAGCGCTCGGCGCGCGCTAGCGAAATTTTAATTTCTACGTTTGGAAGGACAGCTCGCGGATCTCTGCATCGGGCATAAATTCTTGTCTCTTATAAAAGCGGCCGGCTGGCGGGAGCAGCATGTTGAAAGCTTACGACTAACGCATCGGTGAGCAAGAATAGACTGTTGAGCTAGTTGGTAATTCATTATGAGGGAAACTGCGCAAAAAAACAACGTCGACAAAGGGTGAACAGAATAGCACAAGCGCATGCGCTTGTGCTGTTCTGTTCTCCCTTTGTCGACGTTGTTTGTGTTTGTGTTTTTTACAGCGAAAGCTGTTATGAGATCATTTCTCGGCCGTTTTTGGTGCCGTAGTGTCCGCCGCCGCCGCCGCCGCCGCCGCCGCCGCCGCTGCCGCCGCCGCTGCCGCCGCAGCCGCCGCCCCGCCGCCGCCGCTGCCGCCCGCCGCCGCCGGTGTCCGTAACCAGTATCGCTCGAAATAAGAAAAAAAACTAAATAAAAAAAATTCCAGGATGGAACGAGGTTCGAACCTGGGCCCTCTGCGTGGGAGCCCAGTATTCAACCTCTGAGCCATGCCGGTGCTTGAAACTGCCTTGCAAAAAGGTCCTATACAGGCTTCGTGTCGGGAAGGAACCACATTAGCATATGCAATATAGCGTGGTAGAAATTAAAATAAGCACCAAGCGTCGTACAACGCGAATTCTGTAACCAGGCGTCAAACAATTGCGAATTGCGCAACGAGTAGGTTGTTGAATGCTTCCAACCCATTACAAAAGGGCTCTGCCATAATTCTTCATCGTCATCAGGCGCCGAATCAACAAAGTGCGCATAATCCCTTACATGCGTTTAGCAGGTACCAACGCTCTCTGTAGAATGACGAAAAATGGCACAGTGCCTGCTGCCCTATTTCTAAAAAATTACAATTATTTATAGCGTAGTGGGTTCCTCGCAAGTGCACTTGCATTGGTTGCCAGGGAAGCCCATAAGCGCATGATCCACTTACTCGGGGTCTCAGTAAATTACAATGATTTATAGCGTAGTGGGTTCCTCGCAAGTGCACTTGTATTGGTTGCCAAGGAAGCCCATAAGCGCATGATCCATTACCTCGGGGTCTCAATAAAGTTCTTCGACCCCCCCCGTCTCTCTTCCACGTCAACGTATACAGCATGACGGGAGAGGGAAATAGCGACTGGGCGTCACCCAATGGAAATTACATAACTGGTGGGCCGTTTAAAGATTCCAACCCATTACAAAGGGCTGAGCCATAATTCTTCATCGTCATCAGTCGTCACGTCAACAAAGTGCACATAATGCCTTACAGACGTGTAGTTGGTGCCTCGCTTCACCATAGAATGACGAATAATGGCTTAGTGGGTGCTTCCGAACTTCACAAAATTTTGATTTGTGGCGTAGTGGGTACGTTTCTAGTGTACTTGTATTGTAGCCCCAAGAGAGCTTAACGGGCTCTAGAAACGCCGCTCTTCCAGCTTTCGCTGGTGACTGTGCTGCGGTTTCAGCGCAGGCCTGGCGTTTTTTTCGCAGTGCACCTCATAATGAGCATTTACACTAGGTTACGCAAGTGACAGGCTTCGTTATCACTTTCACAGAATTGCACAGCTGGGGCCCCAGTCGAAATTCGGCCGCTGGGGTCGCGAATCGCGTCGCAACAAAAGTGGCGAGAAACGAGAACAACAAAACAAACGCACCTTTCTTTTCTGCCTGCTGATTACCCAACGAGGTGCAGGTAAAGTGGCGACTACATGAATTGCACTGCTGAAAAACGGAAGCGCTGTCCAGCGCTCGCCAAGCACAGGGGCGGAAAGTAGCAGGACGAACAGCGGCCAAACGCCACCCTTTTACGCCTTTATGCGCGTGCGCCGCGTTTACAAATCTCGCCGCCAGTTTGCGCCACGCGGGCCGCCGGCCACGCGATCGCGTGTTCCCTCTAAGAGTGGACCGTACTGTACGTGTTCGCCTATAAATGTCGAGTGTGACTGAGTGCACTCTTTTCAATTTAGAGCGTGGAGTGGGGAAGACCCCTGCGCCCCAGGTTGTGTTCTGAGGTGATCTCGTGAATGATTACTAATGGATCCTTGAAATCCATTCATCCCCCTCCACTTCCTGGTCTGAGAGGGCCGGTCCCCGCCCTGGGTAGCTAGTCCGCTCGCTAACTGGCGAGCCCTCTCGTTTGTGTGGCCGGTCGGGAGGAAGAGGTGGTTACACATGTGGGCCGGGAACCGTATGGTGTGTGTTAAGGGGTCTTCCCCCTCATTAGCCTGAGTAAACTAGTTCACAATGCTAGCGGCTGTGGTGGACATGAAGCCGCACGGGAATGCCTGATGACAGTTCTCACGTCTGAAAAGATGGTGATGTCCTGTCGGACGGAGCAATGCGGCGTCTGCGACTCCTATAAACAAAACCGAGCTGCGGGCGAATGCCGGGGGTCGGCAGTATATCAACTGGCTTCGGCGGCGTTTTCCTGGAAGCGCGCCTTCGGAAACGCGTGGTTGGTGTTGACCGGAAACATCTCCGTCAGCGCCTCGTACGACCGTGCGGTGGGCGCAAGCCATTGCGGGGGACTCGGACAGCGACGGCAGCGAGCATCTGCTCAACGAGCTCGGAGCTCAGATTTACGACTTCAAGTGCTGGCCACGGACTGCAACTCCATCGAGCTAAATGACCCGACGACTACGGTGTTGTGCCTCGCCGTGCTCGAACCGTGGGAACACGACCTCCGCTCGAGAGTGCCGTGCATGAACTTGTGAAGACCCCGTGCAGCAGTGTTTTAAGAGACCTGAAGGGAGGGTCCGGGGGGAGGACGGACTTTCGGAGGCGCGCCGAATGTGCATCGGAATAAACGAAATGCTTTTTACCCAGTCTAAGTCTCCTCTCATCAGCGACATACGAGAGCCGGCTTTCTCGGTTCACACCAGAGAAAGGGGCACTACGAACTTCACTGGCGCAGTCGGCAGGTTGTCCTGCTGAGAAGACTGGGGGAAACATCCATTCTGGTGGAAGAGCAGACACGGGCGGACTCCATGGTGACGGACTCATCCCGGGCGTGAACTCAAGAGGCCGTAGCCGCTACTTCTGGAAGCGCGAGGTGCGCAGGTGGGTGTCTCATTCCTCTATTGGCTCGCAGCTTGTTATGACCAGTGGGTATAACTTGCGTAGTGGCGGGCTTAGCGAAATGGAACCCGACCAGAGTGGGGGCTGACGGATGTGGGCTCGAACGCCGAGATGACTAGGGTCACAGGAGAGCCTTCGGGAGGGTCAGGCTCTGACCAAATGGCGATGTTACAAATGCAGCTCCGCATTCCGGAAATGGAATTAGCAATGGAACGGCTTAGAAACAACAGTGCCAGTGCCGCCGCAAATGCTATGAACGCAGAGGCAGCTCGGAGTGAGGATAGGAGGTTGAGGTACACGAGCCTTTTGAAGGACATGTTGGTGCCCATGCCTACTCAGGAATCACTCGTCCATCGTGGTTCGACGACGTTGAGGCCACATTTGATTGCTATGATGTGCCACGTGAGTGGAGAGCGGGGCTCATGTTCCCCGACTAAATGAAGAGAGCAAGGGGCTTGCTCGTTTGACTCCGTGCAGAAGAAAGAAGGATTATTATATCCTTAAAGAAACAGTACTCAAAGGTCTCCGACTGTCTTCCGCTGAGTATCGCCGCCTCTTTACTCAATCGAAAAAGCGCCGAGATAAGACATGGCCCCAATTTGCAGTCAGGCTTGAAAATTACCTGATTATTACCTTAATGGCTACAAAGTTGGCAGCGTCGAGCAGTTCAGAAACCTCATAGTAACGGACAGGCTTCGCGACACTCTGGCTGCGGAAGCCCGTTCATTCGTTATTCAAATGAAACCCCGAGCAAATAATGCTTCCTCTGGAGGTCGCTGAATTGGCAGAAAGCTTTGAAGAAAGTATGAGAGGATTGGCTAACTCAGGTGAGATAACGGGAGAGGGAAAGCCAAAATCACTCCCTGATGCACGCAGAACTTCAGTAGGGGCAAACAAAACCGACAAAAGGAGCAGAGGTTGTTTTGTCTGTAATTCCGTGGAGCATTTTGCGCGAGACTGCCCGACGGCGCGGGCAGCTAAAGCATATTTGGTGCGGAAGGAAAATCCAGACAGTCACAGTGTAGTCGGTGTGGAGATGATTGCTCAGGAAAACGCTGTGAAAGCATCTATATTTCACTCTATCGAGACAATTGACCTTGCGTGCGGCCAGTCACAGTTTCAAGGCAGCATAGATTCCGGTGCCGAGATAAGCGTCATCAGGAGGGCTGTAGTACCGGGATATCAACCAACGGGAACCAACCTAAAATTGACGGCCGCATTTGCTGAGAAGGCAGTAGCCGAGTTAGCCTATGTTCCACTCAGGCTGTTAGGGAAACCCACACATATTGGTCGCGAGGAAGGCGATAAGGGGATACTGTGCGCTGTCACTGATAAACTTGCAAGTGGGGTAGACGCGCTCACAACCCCAGACACGTACGAGCAGTTATTGGAAGAAACTGCGGTTGGTCATGAACACCCGGTCGTAGAGAAGGTACAGCCGAAGGCTAAGGAGCCTTTATGAACCGATACTAGTTACCGCGGAAGTTGAGGTGGTGTGCATTGCCGATGAGGCACAGCAAACGGATCCGCTGGAGTGCGATGCAGATGTCGGTGAACGAGAGCATTTCAAGCTAAGCCAGGTGGCTGATCCTAGGCTTAAAGAAGCGTGGGAACAAGCACGGGCGCGAACCCACGGAATCATTGTAATTGATGGGCGGCTGTACCGTAAAGGTAACGTGGCTGGTAGGCCATGCAATCAACTGGTGATCCCACAGCAAAAACAGGCAGATGTACTGCGGTTAGCTCATGATTCGGGCTGGGCGGGTCACCTTGGCGAAAAGAAGACACTACAGCGGATTAAGACCGCTTTCTTTTGGCCCGCTGTGTCAGGTGATGTGAAGCGGTACTGCAAGAGCTGTCACCAGTGCCAGATTAAAGCACGTGTGAGAACACGCGACAGGGTACCGATAGCTCCGATCACGAGGCAGGTGCTACAGACGATAGCTCAGGTGGGACTAACCGCTAATGCTGAAAAATGCAAATTCGCACAGCAGGAAGTCAAGTACCTTGGCCACATTTAGGTTCAGGTAAACACGCACCCAACCAGAAATGGTTTTGGCGGTTCGAAACATTTCTCGGCCGCAGAACAACGCGAACTGCGGAGCATCCTCGGGCTGTGTAATTATTACCGCGACTACGTGCCCGCGTACTCTACGTTAAGGTTACCGCTAACCGATTGACAGGGCGATGGGTCCCACAGCAAATACCGTGGAGCGACGCCGCGCGAAAGGCCTTTGAAGCCATTAAGGAACAGTTATCAAGTGCGCCGACACTTCACGCGCCTGACGTAAGCAAGGGCTACATTCCGATGTAGTTTTAGGAGCATGCCTTGTTCAAATCGATGAAAAAGGCAGGGAAATGCCGGTGGCTTTCCTCAGCAAGAAGCTGACTCCGGCCGAAACCCGTTGGGCCACGATTGAGCGAGAGGCTTATACTGTTGTATGGGCATTACGACGTCTTGAGACGTGGCTTTTTGGTGCAAGTGTCACGGTGG
Source organism: Rhipicephalus sanguineus (assembly GCF_013339695.2). Taxonomy (NCBI): domain Eukaryota; kingdom Metazoa; phylum Arthropoda; class Arachnida; order Ixodida; family Ixodidae; genus Rhipicephalus; species Rhipicephalus sanguineus. The sequence goes on from NC_051178.1 coordinate 90,576,040, forward strand.
TGACTGACCATAATCCTCTAAAGTTCCTCACTTTGACGTCCCCTCAGAATGCACGGCTGATGCGCTGGGCGCTGGCACTGCAGAAGTTTAATGTTACGGTCGTGCACAAAAAGGGTAAACTTAACGCGAACGCGGACGCGTTGTCTCGGCTGGCGAGCCCGCACTCGCTGGGGTAGGATATGAATGCATGCATAAGAATTCTGCTGGTCATGGCACTGTGAACTTTTAGCAGAGTGGTACATCCCTACTTTGCACTCCCTCCGTGATTGACCTGTATTACGCAGCCTCTACAGGAAGCAACAAATATAGCCGTTGGACATTGGTGAGTTGCATCACGAGACGTTTACGCAACACAGTGGCGGCGGAGGTGTCGGGACCGGAGCAATGCAGCGCCTGCGACTCGTATAAACAAACCGAGCTGCGGGCGAATGCCGGGGGTCGGCACGTATATCAACTGGCTTCGGCGGCGTTTTCCTGGAAGCGCGCCTTCGGAAACGCGTGGTGGTGTTGGCCGGAACATCTCCGTCAGCGCCTCGCACGGCCGTGCGGTGGGCGCAAGCCATTGCGGGGGACTCGGACAGCGACGGCAGCGAGCGTCTTCTCAACGACGCTCGGAGCTCAGATTTACGACTTCATGTGCTCGCCACGGACTGCGACTCCATCGAGCTAAATGACCCGATGACTACGGTGTTGTGCTCGCCGTGCTCGAACCGTGGGAACATGACCTCCGCTCGAGAGTGCCGTGCATGAACTTGTGAAGACCCCGTGCAGCAGTGTTTTAAGAGACCTGAAGGGAGGGTCTGGGGGGAGACGGATTTCGGAACGCGCCGAGTGCGCATCGGAATAAACAAACTGCATTTTACCCAGTCTAAGTCTCCTCTCATCAGCGACATACGAGAGCCGGCTCTCTCGGTTCACACCGGAGAAAGGGGCACACGAACTTCACTTGTCCCTTCCTCGTTCTTGAAGAGTGACCGCGATGGCCAGTTCCTCGGCTTCATGAGTAAAGCCGGTGACCACCGTGGCCGTGTTGGCTAGCGGTTCCTTGTCATTGACTACTGTCAATGTTTGGCTGCATCGACAAAGACGGCGGTTGGGCTGGAGTGCCCGATCTCCCTCAGAATGGCCTCGGCTCTTGCTCTTCTTGGCCCTTAATTGTGCATGGGATGGATGTTCCTGGCGACGGGTCGACGCAGGAGTGCATCGGGGGTATTTGTGACAACAACATATAATTGTACAATAGTTAATATAAAGACAGATTTTGTTTTTCGACAGTTTATATATGACGGCATATTTTTGGCTAAAAGTTCTGCTGAATATTATAAATGCGGAATTAGCGAAGACCAGCCAACGCCACTAACGTACGCCGTTTACAATTTAACACTATGCGGTTAAGAAATGTATATGCACATTCCGCTTTCAAACCTTTTTCGGAATCTTGTACCTATAGTATATTTTCATTCTCTGTTTAAAGCGTTCCTTTTCCATAGCGTTCTCGATGCGTCAAGTATCTTGAGGAATAACTCTGATATATGCATGACAATGGGTTACACTTGACCAATCATCGCAGGGTCATTCCACCCCAAACCACCCAGCCATTTTGGTGACTATCACAAATGTATTCGAAAGAAATTACGCTGATTTATTTCATTGAATACAGTGAATTCCTAGAATATTTTGGAGCGAAAAGTTTTTGTTTGCGTGGGAGCCTTCCGAATTTCGCAGAATGTAATCTGAGCATTGTTTGTCAGAAAAACTATACTGAGGGTATTGTTTCTTGTTTCAATATCAAATTTAGTTAAGAAATATTTCCTTCAAAAATTATTTTCTTCCTCAAAACAAAATTTTGTAACAATAAGACTTGTCATATAGGAACACATATTTATTACCTTGCGATTGAGGCATAGAGCCGATTTTTTAATTGGAACACCACGTGGCGTAAACTGCGTCTCCACGTAGACCATAAAGAAAACATTCTGAAATTTGTGATTTTTTCTCATTAAATTTAGAAACATCACTAGTCTGAAAATATTTTTTAACGCAATATACCTTCTATGGAGTAAGTATGCATTACTCAGATATTCATACTAGCGCAGTATTATAAGGGGAACAATGCAAACATGTGATATTTCGGCAAATTTTTTGGAGGTGTGTATGAATGAAAAAATTCTGTGCTATTATTTAGCTTCGGGCACCTTAGACAAACGCATTTGCTTAATGTCCATGTCATATTTGGTATTGAAAAAAGAAAATATATTCTAATAATAGATTTTAAGATAAACCTCACTAGGGCGACATTCTGCGAAATTGAAAATGCTCCCACGTGACCAAACTTTTTTCTCAGTGAAATATTCTAGCAATTCACTGTTTTCAATGCAATAGACCAGCAAGAGTTTTTTCGAGTACATTTGAGATGGTCGCGAAAATGGCTGGCACGTTTGGCGTAGATGACCCCGCATGGAGAAGCAATTTTTGGGTGGCAAATCTGCCTGAACTGTCTAACCTAAGGTACCACTTAGGGTAGACAGTTCAGCTGTTTTACTTTTGCTTCAGAACATTTGGGCACACCTTAGGACACAGTTACAAAGTCGAACTTGGCGTACTGGCACAGAAGCAGCTGACGCTACGTGTCGCCACCGTAGGCTATATATATGCCTAATCGGCTGTTTCGAAAACGACTGAATAATCTACAACATTCGTCTTTGCTTAAAAAAGAAAAGTGCACAAATTATTCATAGCCAGTTACTGAAGAAAAATACTTTATTTTTTGGTCGAAATGCACATCAGTATTTCTTCAGATTCACTTTCTTCAAAGCTTGGGAATACTGGCAAGCTCTTCGGGGAGGCTCGAGCGTAGCTTGTGAATTACACACAGACTTGTTAGTTTTTCGGATTTGTTGGCATTTTGGGGACATTCTTCAGTTTTGTAATTGATTATTTGCCGAGGATCTTTCCGAAAAGCTCGGAAAACATATTTGAAGTCTTTTTCTTGGCGTATTTTACAGCTTTCTCGGCTTCTATGATCTGAGTTTCCGCTTTCTGCAAGACTCCTATAACCTTGGACAACATCTTGTCAGTGGAATATTGGCAAGCCTGTAGACGAAAAAAAACGTCATCATTTATTGGAGGCTCTTGGTACAGGAAAGATAGCAAGACCAAGATTTTAAATTTTTCCGTAAATTTCTCATAATTTCTGAAGGCTGCGACATCAAACCTCGTCAGTGTGGTATGCGGGAAAAGTTGATAATATTTTGATTAAATATTTGTTGCTGCTGCGTTATCGCTGTCTTTATTTTTCTCCACTAATTTGTTTCAATACCCCGCACGCTGCCTCTACTCCTGCTGTAGTGTAGTGTGATGCGAATACTTTAGTTGAGTCAGTGTACTTCTGTGCGGCATATAGAACTCGAAGCCCCAGAGAGTGGATTACTTTCGTCAAATTATGACCTCCGGTTCCTAACTTCATTGAGCTCTTATCTACCAACTACGCTCTGGAAAGAAAGCCTGCAGTACAGTAATCACTCTCACAGCGACCTACTGCGGCAAATTACCTCGCTTATCTGGGTTTTTTCTTTGTAGTGTGCTTGGGTCAATTCACGCAGATGGAAGTCCTTCATAGCTTCATAAATCACGTTCTTTGTCTCCGTATCGAGCACCTTCTTGATCGACGCCTTCAATCCAACGGGGAGCCCGTCATCAGCATCTGTGGGGCGATACACGTAAACTTAGAAGGCAGATCCGTTCATCCTTGCGGAAAATATGATAAATGCCAATGATTAGCAGCCTCGGTATTACTAACCTCTCTGAAACAATGGATATGTAGCATGGCGAAGTCTGTTGACTTGAAGGCAATTTATTACATCTGTGACAGAAAAAAGCCATTCTTTCTCCTTCATTATTTGAGACCTCGATTACGCCCGAAATATGTGTATAAACCCCCACTCTTGGTGCTTGCTTTTAGGCTGATGGCTTTACACTTTTTAAGATCTGGAAAACCAACGACCCTGGGAGCAAATAAAACGTCTATTTTCTTCTTGCATGCAAATAAGGATTGCAGCTAAAGAATAGCCAAGCACGCGAGTAATCCTGAGCTAGCGTATTTTCCTACAGTCTGTCTATGTTTGGTTTCATATGTAGACATGGAAAGACCGCATCCATGCTTCGCCTTTAATGTCACTTGAATATATTAAATTCGTTAGCATTGCCCAACCCTGCTCTGTCTGCTGGCTCACCTTAGTGTTGGAGCACGAAATTTGTTTCACGCTTAAACGATTTTGCATTGCAGAAAGAATTACGGCGTACAGATGCTATCGAGGATTTCTCAATCATCTCAACCTGACAGTTTTGCATTTCATCGCTTCTAAATGCATCAACATAGAGCTCTGAATTGTACTAGTAATGAATATACAAAGGACAAATAAACCCACTTTGTGAATTGCAGCTGTTGATAACTAAATCTATCGTTGTACATGTTATACTTACGACAAACTGCAAGTGCCAGAAGTGCGCCGAAAGCAAGGGCTTGCAGATTCATGTTGCCTGCCAATGAAATTTAAAGCGACGAGTTACGGCTCAGTCCCGCTTAACGTACTGATAAGGTTTGAAAATGAAACAATGTTTGATGAGTGAAGGAGCCATTTTCAATAAGCACATATTCACTGCAAGCAATATTTTCGCGTGCATGATCACGCCAGTGTAAAGTGACTGAGAAAATGGTGAATGACCAAGCGTCGACTGGTGTGTGGAATTATATCTGCGGTTTTCAAGGTGTCCCTACGGCAGAGGGCCTACGAGGGAAAGGCTAAGCAGTGATTTCACAGAATAGAGAGATTACAGAGTAAACAGTTTTCGGACACTCAAAATGATTCATGATGTCATTTTGCTCTCTGGGCACTCTCCGGCTGACTAGGGTTATAGCAGGCAAAGGGAGCAATTTTTGTTGTTTAATTATGGTATACCGAAATTCAGCGGTCCTTTTTGAAATAATCAAGGAAAAATGCTCATAATTAAGCCTGACTCGAAGTTATAGCCACACCATTACAATGGATGACCTGTAATTCACAGAATTATATTATTCACATTAGGGGTGTATATGGTAAAAAGCAAAGTGAATGGTGTGACGAAATGTAAGAACGCGTTTACCGTAGTACTTGTCCCATGTCAGGAACTTGTCAAGGCCATCTTGGAGCATGTTACACCAAGCGCACTGGCGTTCGCATTTTTATCTACGATATCATGGGCCCGCAATTCTTTCCGAAAGTTACGCTTTCCTATCTGTAGCATGTTACGCGAAGGACAGCAATATCTCTGTGCTTCTATCTCTTGCATCTTCGGGAAAATGTGCAGCGCGACACGGACGAAGGACAAGAAACGCAGAACACGAGCGCTGACTCTCAACTGAAATTTATTTCGTGCACAAACATACCAATACACCAAATATACAGTACACCAACTCGTCCACATCGCCGTATTAGTTCAGTATATTTCTTGCACTTCTCGACAAGTTTCTCTTTGTTATCAGCATCTATGAATGATTGAAGGTTGATTGCACCCAGTGAAGCCAACGTTCGACTTCTAGCACTCTTCAGATGCAGGCTGACTGCCCAGACACTATGTGACAATCATTACTTGATAATACTGTGCAACAGCGAAACTTTGTGGAGAAGTGCGTGCTATCAGTATGTACAACATTGTATACAGGCTGTGGACCCGTTTTTTTTTTCAAAGCAAAAATAAAAATTTAACAAAAATCCTTACATACAATTGCATCTCAGTTTATGTTTTCTGTTAAGTCCGCTTAAAACTCATAAATTCAGGTTATTTTATTACAAAAGTATTTGCGGCAGTATGGTATTATAGACAGCTTCTCCATTCAGCACATGTCAACATAACGAGATCACAAATAATTGAACGATGGTACAACAGCGCAAAATGCGGAACAGTGAAACACACAGGACAGAGTGTGTTTAGCTGTTCTGCTATTATGCTCATGAACCAACTGGTCTACCTAAGAACCATTGTACAAATGATGAGTTGATATCACGTATGACAAAATTTAATCTTGCACTTACTTTCTTAGCGCACTTGTTACCAAAATAGAGGACGAAAGAGCGACACGGGCATAACAGCATGTCGTTCTTCCGTCTTCCATATTGTTAACAAGTGCGCGTAGAAAGTAAAATAGGTTACCAAGACTCCCAAGCCTACGCTCTTATCTTGTAATTTATTTCCGATGCCATCAGCGTCGCCATCGCAATGATATTGTTAATATTGTTACGGAGAGGAAGTGAAGGAAGACGAAGGGCTGAAGAGCCTGACTGGCGCGCGAGTGTGGCGGTCAGCCATCTTGACTCTTTTACTGATTCCTCTCTGTAAATACATATTTTATATACTCATACAGGTGGACGTGCTGGGTACTGCAGCAGGCAACGGAGCTCCGCAGCGGACGTCGCATCGCCCTCCCAACCATGGCTAACGTTGAGCCTCCTGCATCAACGTCGCTGTCTCCATCAACGTCGCCATCACCACCACTTGTTTTTGTACCACCTAAGGATCCCGGTACGTTCTGTGGGACCGATGGCGTCGACGTTGAAGACTGGTTGGCCATGTTTGAACGCGTGAGTGTACCGAACAGATGGGATCCCACACTTCAGCTGGCCAACGTGTTATTTTACTTGAGGGGCACTGCGAAGGTGTGGTACGAAAACAACGAAGAAGAACTCACTAGCTGGGACCAATGCAAAGAAAAGTTGCGAGAGGTATTTGGCAAACCCGCCGGCCGTAAGATCGCCGCCAAAAAGGAACTGGCCTGCCGTGCTCAATCCTCCACGGAATCGTACCTCTCCTATATTCAGGACGTGCTCGCTCTCTGCCGAAAGGCCGACAGTGACATGACGGAAAGTGAAAAGGTCGGGCATGTGCTGAAGGGGATCGCCGACGACGCATTCAACCTCCTGATGTGCAAGGGCTGTTCGACCGTGGATGCGATCATCAAAGAGTGTCGTCAGTTCGAGCAAGCAAAAAGCCGCCGCATTCTGCAACCGTTCGCCAGACTTCCAAACACCGCTGCCACGTCGACGTGTGAAGAGCAGTCAACACCGCAACATCCTTCGCCGCCGGAAGACCTGACACGAATTGTTCGTCGTGAACTGGAAGCGATGGCGCCCTCAGCATTCTATTCGCGCAGCGCCGATGCCACCCCTGTTACCGTTCCTCTCGTTCAAGCCATCGTTCGTCAGGAGCTGGAAAATATCGGAGTGCATTCTGTGTGTTCTGTCGCCACGCCCAGAGTCAGCGAACGCCTTTCTGCCACGTCCTCCTCAAACCGACGATTCTCTCCACGTTATCGCAATCCGGCTGAGTGGCGGACTGCAGATGACCGCCCAATATGTTTCACCTGCCACCGCGCTGGACATATTGCCCGCTACTGCCGCAGCACGTGGTCCTCGGCCCCTCGTGCAACGACTAATATGACCCGTTTTGACAGTAATGCCCACCATTTTTCACCCGCTCCCGAGTCCAACGCCGCTGACAATGCCGCTAGGAACACTTGGTACAGCCGCTCGCCTTCGCCACGTGGACACCAATCTCGTTCGCCGCAAACACGTCGCCCATCGTCCCGTTCGCCACAGCCACGACGCCTATCGTCCCCCGTGGCTTTCGGCCGCACCATTTCGGAAAACTAAGAAATGCAGCCCCCGGAGGTGGTGCTGCATTGACGACTACGGCAGTAAATCCTCTCTCTGTACCCACCAGACGAAGTGTCATCGACGTTAAAGTAGACGGCGTACCTGTTCAAGCACTTGTCGACACGGGAGCGAACCTATCTGTAATGAGTTCACGGCTACGCACACGTTTAAAGAAAGTCCTCACACCAGCAGCTACACAAGTGCTCCGTGTGGCCGATGGCGGCACGCCAATCGTTCTTGGTATGTGTACTGCCCGCTTAAGTATAGTCGACCAACCTACTTCAGTCATCTTCGCCGTGATTGACCGCTGCCCTTACGACGTTATCCTTGGACTGGACTTTTTGTCAAATCACTCTGCTCTCATCGATTGCGCTACCGGCGTCCTTCAGCTAGAACTGCCTCAGCTCGTCGCTGCTTCCAACACTACCCCGCCGCGACTGTGCTCTCTTCAAGACGTGCGTCTCTCACCTCAGGCAGCCACCTACGTCGTTCTGACAGCAGAGCCGCAGGTTCCCGACGGTGAATATATCCTCTATCCCGTCGTTGACATTCTTTTGAGCCGGAACGTTGCCGTTCCGCATACACTCGTCACTGTCACCGACAACCGTACCTCGCTACCACTTCTAAATTTCAGCTTGTGCCCTCAAGTACTTCCTCGTGGCATGTTCTTGGCCAACATATCTGATGCTGACGAATTTGAAATTGCAGCTCTCAGCGCCGAGACTGATTTACTTGCGCCTACTGCGACTCACAGCTCATCTTCTTTGCCGGCTGATTTCTCGAAGATGATTGCCCCGGACCTCAGCCCTGCACAGGCCAATGACATCCGTCGCCTCCTCGCGTCGTACAGTGACATTTTTGATCTTGACGACAGACCTCTAGGGCAAACGTCCGTCGTTCAGCACCGTATAAACACCGGTGACGCAAGTCCTATTCGTCGGCGCCCCTATCGTGTCTCCCACGCTGAGCGCAGAGTGATCCAAACGGAAGTCGAGAAAATGCTTAGCAAAGGTGTCATCGAACCGTCAGACAGTCCTTGGGCCTCCCCTGTCGTCCTTGTAAAGAAAAAAATGGTAGCTGGCGCTTCTGCGTTGACTATCGCCACTTAAACAAGATCACCCGCAAAGACGTATACCCGCTACCACGCATCGATGACGCGTTGGACTGTCTGCACGGAGCTACATACTTCTCGTCTATTGATCTTCGGTCCGGCTACTGGCAGATTTCTGTCGATGCAATGGACCGCGAGAAGACTGCCTTCGTAACACCTGATGGCTTATACCAGTTCAAGGTCATGCCCTTTGGCCTATGCAATGCTCCTGCGACATTCGAACGGATGATGGACTCTCTGTTGCGAGGTTACAAGTGGTCTACTTGTCTTTGTTACCTTGACGATGTGATTGTCTTTTCTTCCACCTTCGACAGCCACCTGACGCGTCTCGCTGCAATTCTCGCAGTCTTCAGAACAGCCGGACTTCAACTGAATTCCAAGAAATGCCAGTTTGGCCGCCGGGAGATTACCGTGCTGGGTCATCTTGTAAACGCTGACGGCGTCCAACCAGATCCTGAAAAGATCCGCGCTGTTCGCAGCTTTCCTGTGCCCCGCTCTACTTCTGACGTGCGGAGCTTCATCGGCCTATGCTCTTACTTTCGTCGTTTTGTGAAGAACTTCGCCGACATTGCTAGGCCACTAACAGATCTGCTGAAGAAAGACACCACATTCTCATGGGGCCCTGAGCAGGCTCAAGCGTTCACCGCTCTCATTGGCTTCTTGACTACTCCCCCCGTACTTGCCCACTTTGATCCATCTGCTCCAACAGAAGTTCGCACCGACGCCAGCGGGCACGGTATCGGAGCAGTTCTCGCTCAACGGCAGCACAGTCAATAGTGCGTGATAGCTTACGCCAGTCGCCTGCTCTCTTCCCCCGAGAGAAATTATTCCATCACCGAAAGAGAGTGCTTGGCTTTGGTCTGGGCTGTCGCTAAGTTCCGGCCATACCTATTTGGCCGCATGTTCTCCGTCGTTACGGACCACCACGCTCTCTGCTGGCTCACTTCTCTGAAGGACCCGACCGGACGTCTTGGTCGCTGGGCTTTGCGGCTCCAGGAATTTTCATTCACAGTCACCTGCAAGTCTGGACGTTTGCACAAGGATGCAGACTGTCTTTCTCGTCATCCGGTGGATCCTCCTGACCCCGCTGCGCATGATCCGGACAGCTGCGTAACGGCTTTTACTGACGTGAGCGACATGCGCACCGAACAACGTCGGGATGAGTCATTGCGCACCATCATCGATGCCATCCAGTCTGGCAGCACCGACGCCGCATTCCGTATGTTCGTGTTGCATAACGACATCCTCTACCGCCGCAACGTCAGCATTGAAGGCCCTGAGCTCCAGCTTGTCGTTCCTTGCCATCTACGGCCCGTCATACTTGAACAACTTCACGACGCACCGACGGCGGGACATCTCGGAGTTTCGCGCACATACGACCGCGTGCGACGTCGGTTCTTCTGGCCTGGGCTATACCGCTCCGTGCGCCGTTATGTTGCTACTTGCGACCTATGCCAACGCCGGAAAAGGCCTTCTCTGCCGCCTGCTGGATTTCTACAACCAATTGAAGTTCTCTCGGAACCATTCCATCGCGTCGGCGTTGACATGCTTGGCCCTTTTCCGACGACGACTTTGGGAAATAAGTGGATCGCGGTCGCTACAGATTATGCGACACGTTACGCCATCACGAAGGCCATGCCAACTAGTTGCGCCACTGACGTCGCGGATTTTCTTCTTCACGACGTCATCCTCCTCCACGGTGCACCCCGACAGCTGCTGACGGACCGCGGCCGCTCTTTCTTGTCCAGAGTTGTCGACGACCTACTTAGATCTTGTGCCACAGAGCACAAGCTGTCTACCGCCTACCATCCACAGACTAATGGACTTACTGAACGTCTTAACCGCACACTCACAGAGATGCTTTCCATGTACGTCTCTCAAGATCATCGCGACTGGGACGCCACGTTGGCCTATGTGACTTTTGCATATAATTCCTCTAGACATGACACCACGGGATTTTCACCTTTTATCTTTTGTATGGTCGCCACCCCATATTGCCGTTTGACACCGTCTTACCTTCCGCGCCATCTGTTACCATGTACGCTCACGACGCTATTGACCGGGCTCACATGGCTCGTCAAGTCGCCCGATCTCGTCTCGCCACGTCGCAGGAGATGCAGAAAGCCCGCTATGACCACCGGCATCGTAATATGAAGTTTGCCGCAGGTGATTGGGTGCTCCTTTGGTTACCATGTCGCCGTGTAGGGAAACTCCTGTCCCGCTACACAGGACCCTACCAAGTCTTGCGTCAAGTTAGCGACGTGAATTACGAGATTGCGCCGTTGCACCTCGATTCGTCAAGTACGCCACCTGTTGACATTGTGCATGTTTCGCGGATGAAGCCCTACTTCTCTCGCAATTCATCGCCGGACCTGCGCCGAGACGGCGCTACAACGCCCGGGGGTCCTGTTACGGAGAGGAAGTGAAGGAAGACGAAGGGCTGAAGAGCCTGACTGGCGCGCGAGTGTGGCGGTCAGCCATCTTGACTCTTTTACTGATTCCTCTCTGTAAATACATATTTTATATACTCATACAACCCCGTATCAATATGTACAGAAGCACTTAATGAAAGGCACATCCGGGGCGTCTTTCTGCCCCACAACAATAGTCGCAGTCTATCTCGCTTGATTTCCTTGCGTTATCGCAGAGCACCTGTACTTTTCGTTCTCGAACAATGCGGCACTAGGAGTGCGAGATAGCGTCTTGGTAGGAAAGTAAGGAGTTCTACTAAAGAATGCGAATATTGTTGCGTGACCCAAATACGCCCCAGTTACGCACTTCTAATGCTTTAAAAGCTGAGCTGTTTAAGCTCGCCGTTAGTCCTTGCGGCGTTCGCAAAAATTCGGCCTGGCTTCGCATAGCCTACATAGTCTAAGTCAAGATTAGTTAAGCCCGGCTAATTCTGGCTGAGCATGACGGAGACTACTTAAGCTTATTCTAGCACTCGATACCATGTGACAGCCAATCAATGGCTATTTAATAATCGATCAATAACCGATAAATGCTAAGATGCTTGGTTGAGCGTAGCCTACTTAAAATTCGTGGCCAATACCTCGTAATGGCCGATCGATAGACAATCGACAGCTAATCGATAATCGGTCAATAACCAAGAAATTCTAGATAATGCTTGGTTCAGCTTAACCTAGTCCAAAATGCATGGACAATATCTTGTAATGACCAATTGATAGGTACTCGATGGATCAACAATCATAAATAAATTATATAGAAATACGTGGTTGTGCTTAGCCTAGCCGATTAGCTGCACTGTTTCTCTAGCCTTGCGCCACTAGGACAAGACATTTTTTCGCACTATGTGCATGCAAGTAAACATCTTTAAACAGTCGATAAAAATATCCAACTGCCCAAACTACGTACAAAGCTCCAAAGCCTAATACTTTTAGGCACCAGTGAACGGCCTCCCAATTGTATAATGTTGGCACATGACTCAAATATTCTTTTTATATGGAATGAATAAATTTTGATTTTTATTTCTTGCGACGCGTTAGTACTTATTTCGAATTATTTATTTCTTTTTCATTTGTATAAAATTTTCCAATACTTTTTTTTTTCATTATTCGTTATGTTTTATTTTCTACTAAATGTAGAGCTCCAATTTTGCTTTTCCTGCTAACCGCCGGAAAAGCTTAGCAGACGCTGTCGCGCTATTAAGCTCGAAAACCTGTTCGACGTAAAGCCTTACCTTTGTTCCCTCTTTTATTGTTATGCATTACCATTATGCAAAAATTTTAAAGCATATGAACACGGACAAAGACGAGGGAAGACAGGACGCGCGCAGACTCACAACTGAACGTTTAATGGTTGAAAGATAACATATATATATATATATATATATATATATATATATATATATATATATATATATATTGTGTCCGCTGACTGTGTCGGCCATCATCTTCACTTGTGCATACAAATCATCGTGATCATCATCATCGTGTTGGATCGCCGGTGTTCGGTTTTTGGTTCGCGCGCCTTTGCTGTAAATACAACAATCGTTCCGTCGTACCTGACGTCGTCTCACAAGTGGTGGAGCGTGCTGTGATTCCCACGTCCTCTTGCTCTACCGGTCACCCCTGGAGCTCCGGTCTGGTCGATGACTTTGCTTGCCAACAATACATGGCACAAAACGATGCACCTCCTACTGTCCCTGCCGCGCCCGCTCAACCTGCTGGGCCACGGTACACCGTGAGTACATCCCAGCGAGACCCTCCAGTATTTTCTGGCCTTCGCGGTGAGGACGTAGAAGAATGGCTGGACAACTACGACAGAACCAGTGCTTGTAATTATTGGGACGAGGCACACAAGCTGCGCTATGTTCCCTTTTACCTCAAGGAGGTCGCGAAGACGTGGTACCATAACCACAAAAGCGACATTCCTGATTGGTCAGCATTCACGGTGCAGCTGCGTCAGATCTTCGGCACGTCTGCAGGACGCTCTGAGGTAGCGAAACAGAAGCTCGCTACTCGCATCCAGGGACCCGACGAATCGTATACGTCTTACATTGAAGACATTCTGGCTCTCTGCCGCCGTGCCCAAAGTGACATGCCCGAGGCCGATCGCATTCGATATGTACTGAAAGGCATCAACTCTATCGCCTTCAATGCTCTTGTCATCCAGAACCCAACTTCGGTTCGGGACATCATTACGACGTGCCAACGCCTGGACGCACTCCACTCAATGCGGCTTCCACACGCCTCCTGTGACTCTCGCCTTACTGGAGAACATGAACTGCGCGCCCTCATCCGCACCATCGTGAGAGAGGAACTTCACGGCATTGTTCCTGGCAGCCCAGCTACTTCATCCGTCCGCTCTCCTCCTTCTAATCTGCGGGACATCGTCAAGGATGAACTGGCGTTAATGACGAGCGTCGCACGTGCCCCGTCTCCTGCGGCTTTCCATGCGCCTTCATATGCCGAAGTTCTATCACAGCCTCCGGTACCAACTCCACCGGCGCCTGCGGACGTCGTATACGACCACTTGGCCGCGATGGCAGCCAAGGCACCAGCACAACAGCACTCCGCTCCTTGGCGCCCTGCACGCCCCATCTGTTTCTACTGTGGCATACGAGGCCACATCTCCCGATTTCGCCGCCGGCGCCAGCATGATGAACGACGAGGTTATTCTTCCTACGAGAGAGATTTTACTCCGAGGTCCGATCCCTACGTTCCGGGACCCTACGTTCCCTCGTCACAACGCTCGCCTTCTCCTCCTTTGTCCCACGGCGACCCTCGTCCTTCCCGCTCACCCCGCCGTCGTTCACCGTCGCCCTTCCGCAGTAATCCTTCGCCCTTACGTTCTGCCCCGACACCTCTTGACAGCCACTCGGAAAACTAGAAGCTGCAGTTTTTGGAGGGGAAACTGCTCGTCGTCTAAACGCAATAATTCCTCCTGCGCGCCCTGCAAATTTACTGACTGTATGTGTGGAAGGTATTTTGGTGGAAGCCCTTGTAGACACTGGAGCCGCTATCTCGGTCATTCATTGCAAATTATGCCGTCGTCTACGAAAAGTGCAAACTCCGTATGTTGGTCCGGTGTTATGTGGCGCCAATGACAATCCCATTTGCCCTAATGGACAGTGCACTGTTCGTGTTCTGATCGACGCAATTCGCCATCGTATTCAGCTTGCTGTACTTTCTTCGTGTGCTCACCAGATTATATTAGGCTGGGACTTCCTGTCAGCTGCTTCCGCTGTCCTTTCGTGTGGTCCGCCCGTTATTCGCATTACGGACACCGAGCATTCTAGTGCTTACGATTTCTCGTCGCCTCACCTTGTCGCAGCTGCGGATTTTGTACTGCCTCCAGCCCAAGAACGTGTTGTCACAATCAAATCAAGAGATACTGTAGACGGTGACGCAGTGGTTGTCCCTGATCAGCGGTGTATTTTTCGAGGAATCGCATTCGCCTGTTGTCTAGTGCGGTTTTCACGTGGTCATGCCAGTCTCACCGCCTACAACACGACATCAGAGACCCAACTCCTGTCTGAGGGGTCCACTGTTGCCAGCCTTATCGACACAGCACCGGTATGTGTCGTCACTGTATCGCCTTCCTCGTCAATCGCAAAGTGTACGCCCGCGGGAGGTTCATCTAATGCTCTCAAGGCCACTTTAAGTACCGACCTGACTCCAACCCAAACCCGTGACTTACTGGTCATTTTAACGAAACACGAAGCTTGTTTTGACGTTTGTTCGGATGGCTTGGGTCAAACTACGGCGGCCGCTCATCGTATCGACACAGATGGGTCTCGTATCATTCGCCGTCGCTCTTACCGTGTCTCGTCTTCAGAACGCAAGGTTATCGAGGAACAAGTCAATGACATGCTCGCACGCAACGTTATCAGGCCTTCAGCAAGCCCTTGGTCTTCTCCTGTTGTCCTAGTTAAGAAAAAGGACGGGTCCGTACGATTTTGCGTTGATTACAGGGCACTAAACAATATTACCCGGAAGGATGTATATCCTATGCCTCGGATTGACGATGCCCTTGACACCTTACAGGGCGCTGAATACTTTTCAACCCTCGACTTGCGATCTGGCTATTGGCAGATCCCGATGCACGAGTCTGATAAAAAGAAGACCGCATTTGCTACACCTGATGGCCTCTTCGAATTTAATGTGATGCCTTTTGGGCTCTGCAATGCCCCAGCCACATTTGAGCGAATGATCGACACGGTACTGCGGGGCTTAAAATGGAAGACCTGTCTTTGTTACCTGGACGACATCGTCATCTTTTCGTCCAGCTTCTCACAACACCTAGAGCGTCTCGACGAGGTACTAACGTGTCTAGCCAAAGCCGGCCTCCAGCTAAATACCAAGAAGTGTCGGTTTGCGAGCCGCAGCATCAAAGTGTTGGGTCACGTCGTCAGCAAGCTTGGTATTGAACCTGATCCTGACAAGGTGGCCGCTGTCTTGCACTTTCCTAAACCCACTACGCTAAAGGACCTTCGCAGCTTCCTCGGCTTAGCGTCGTACTTCCGCCGGTTTGTCCGTGATTTCGCCACTATCGCAGCACCTCTTCACAAACTTCTGACCACAAGTGCATCCTTCGTTTGGACGGATGACTGTGAAGCTGCTTTCCAGATCCTCAAGCGATGCCTCACGTCAGGGCCAGTTCTTCGCCATTTCGATCCCACAGCACCTACTATCTTACACACTGACGCAAGTGGGCATGGAATCGGCGCTGTCCTGCTGCAGCTTGACCAGACTTCGCAAGGGCAAGTAGTGGCTTACGCGAGTCGCACTCTTTCTCCAGCTGAACGGAATTACACCATCACTGAAGAAGAATGTCTGACCATCGTGTGGTCTGTGCAAAAGGTTCGCCCTTGTTTGTACGGCCGCCGTTTTACGATCGTGACAGACCATCATGCGCTCTGTTGGTTGTCCTCTCTGAAGAACTTGTCAGGACGCATCGGCCGTTGGGTGCTCCGACTCCAGGAGTATGACTACATTGTCACATACAGGTCGGGTAAGAAACACCAAGATGCCGACGCTTTGTCGCGTTGTCCGCTGTCGCAAAATAACCATGACGCACCTACCTCCTGTGTGGCACCTCTCAGCGAAGCGACCACGCCGATGACCAGCCTTAGTCCGATCAAGTCCACTGCGCCGGCTGAATTGCTTCAGTCCGCAGACCTCGCCGCGCTCCAACGTGCAGACACATACTGCCGTACAATCATCGATCGGCTCACTGGCTCGTCCCGTGCTCCCAACAGCCGCTTACGACGACAGCTCGCATGTTTCAAACTTCACGATGGAGTGCTCCTCCGGTACATTTCTCATCCTCTCGGTAACCGATGGGTCCCAGTCATCCCTCGCTAACTTCGACTCCAAGTTTTAGAAGCCTTTCACGACGACCCGACGGCTGGCCACTTAGGTTTTCACAAAACCTACGATCGCATAAAGGCTGGCTGCTTCTGGCCTGGCCTTTCCACTAGTGTTTCCAAGTACGTCGAGTCCTGTTCGTCATGCCAGCACCGAAAACGTTCGACATCTCTTCCCGCCGGCCCTTTACAACCTCTACCGTGCCCTTCCGCTCCCTTCGAGTTCGTGGGCATAGACTTATACGGACCTCTTCCGCTTACACCCGCCGGTCATCGCTGGATCGTTACTGCCGTAGATCACTTAACTCGCTACGCTGAGACGGCAGCTCTTCCTTCTGGTGCTGCCTCCGAAGTCGCCGACTTTGTCCTGCGTGCCATTATCTTACGCCACGGCGCCCCTAGTGACCGTGGCAAGACGTTTCTTTCTCATGTCCTCGCTGAAGTCCTACAGGCCTCTAACACCATCCATAAGACCACCTCGGCATATCACCCGCAGACAAATGGTCTCATCGAGCGTTTTCACCGAACTTTGTCCGACATGATCTCTATGTATGTCCAGCCCGATCACAAGAACTGGGACACAATACTGCCTTTCGTCACGTTTGCCTACAATACGGCCATACAACGCACTGCAAGCTACAGCCCGTTTTACCTCGTGTATGGCCGTGCACCGCCCTTTGTTCTGGACACCAGCTTCTTCTCCAAGCTCTCTGTCCCATCAGTCTCCCTCCCAGATGAGTTCGCTGCCCGCGTCTCCCGCTGCCGTGAAATTGCCCGCGCCAACACCTCTGCCATTCAGGCCAAGAGGAAAGTTCGTTGTGATGAGACACGTAGAGTTGTGTCTTTCCACCCAGGCGACGAAGTGCTCCTCTGGACACCTGTCCGCACACCGGGGCTCTGTGAAAAATTCGTTAACAGATACCTCGGCCCTTACACCGTGCTTGAACGAACGTCTGCGGTGAATTATCGCGTCGCTCCTGTTAGTTCGGCTTCAGACCGCCGCCGTCGCGGTACCGAGATCACCCACGTGTCTCGCCTGAAGCCCTATATCCGGCGTTCGTACCCTTACTAAATGGACGTCTTGCTGACCGCTTTCGTGAAGGGGGAAAATAGTGTGAACGCTGACTGTGTCGGTCATCATCTTCAC
This sequence comes from Rhipicephalus sanguineus, assembly GCF_013339695.2. NCBI lineage: Eukaryota > Metazoa > Arthropoda > Arachnida > Ixodida > Ixodidae > Rhipicephalus > Rhipicephalus sanguineus. The sequence continues at coordinate 90,593,817 of NC_051178.1, forward strand.
TTGTGCATACAAATCATCGTGATCATCATCATCGTGTTGGATCGCCGGTGTTCGGTTTTTGGTTCGCGCGCCTTTGCTGTAAATACAACAATCGTTCCGTCGTACCTGACGTCGTCTCACAATAGATATATATATATATATATATATACATATATATATATATATATATATATATATATATATATATATATATATATACAGTGATCAACATATGGAAGATGTCCATTGGACTTATGATACGCGTTCGTCACAAAGTAGTGTCTAAACATTTAGATCACAACTAGCAAGCGATACCGAAGGTTCGCTTATACACCCACGTTTAGTGTTAATCTTGAATGCTTGGATGGCTCTCGGGTGCACCGGTCCCTGTGACGATACAAAATCTTGGATTTGGTAAAAAGCGGTTGGCACTTGGTATTGTTACCTACTTTACACTCCCTATAATGCTTAGACGCGTGAGGATCGCCATCTGTGGACCAATTCTTAAGATGCTATTTTAACCGAACATTTACACACCTACCCGTTTGCCCCACATACACCCGCCCACAAGAAAAAGGAAATTCATAAACCACGGCGCAGGTGCAGGGGACAAACTTCGAACTGTGTTCAACAAGGTGAACAAAAGGACTGGAATTAGGTGATTTGTCAATCACATTCATTACCCTAGCACATAAATGCGGCATTATCTGTGGAGCTGAAAACACAACGTTCACATCGTAGCGCTGCACTGCATTCTTTAAGTTATGCGACACCTTGTGCTGGTACGGGATGACTGCATAGCCTCCTCCCACGGGGACGCGATTCCGGGGTGTCCATGTAATACACTGCACCGTGTACCGTTGCCTTTTAACTTCTTCGCTAGTTTTTCACAGGTTGCCACAAGTACAGGTAACGGATAACCAGAAATATACAGCATACTCAACTGCCCCCGAACACTGTCGCTCACTGCATGGGCGCATGACTTCCGCATACAAAGCGCAAGCAAACATTACACGAAGTGTAATGTTTGCTTACGACGAATTTTCGGCACCTAAGAGGCTTTATTTCTGAGAAGTCCGTGTGGATTTGCTTGTGGCTTTGTGCTACAAACGGGTGGTTGTCTATTTTCCCTTTCTTAACCCTTCCGCCGCCTTGCGGGATTCCCCAGAACTGATTTGCAATAGGTGTCCAGTTGCTTCGTGTTGTCGATGAATTTGCCCTAGCGCTGCCAATTGCTAGCTTCCTAGTTAGCTCAATTGGTAGAGCGACCGCCCCAGAAAGGCGTTGGTCGCGGGTTCGGACCCCGGACCAGGACGAATTTTTCGGCAACTAAGAGGCTTTATTTGTGAGAAATCCGTATGGATTTCCTGTGGCTTCTTGATACAAACGGGTGGTTCTCTATTTTCCCTTTCTTATTAGACGAAGTGACTGAAGCAGAAAACTTAATCAGTTAAAGAGAGCGAAAGCTCCAGCTGCAATTCAATTCACACTACCGTAGTTCCAAAATCGGACCGGCTCCTTGTGTGGGGATGAAATGGCGTGTCGCGTAGAAGCAGCGGCGTAGCCAGAATTTTCTCTTTTTTTTGGGGGGGGGGGGGTGTTCAATCATACTTAGTGTATGTTGCTGCGTGCGTTCGTCTATGTACAGACGGGTCCACTGGTAAAGCGAACAGGTGCGTTTCGGGTATGTCCGGATTTCGCTCTCCTACAAAAGCATAATGGCTTAGGTTTGCATAACACTACTGGTGGTTGACAGTTCCACACCCTTACGATAGACTAGTAACGTGTACGAGCAATCTTTCCACATCCACTAGCGTTAAGGGGCCGTTCGAGTCTCTCCGGGCAATTTCATTAAAGAATGTTATCTCCCTCTCATTCGACTGTTCCCTTTAAGAGCGGATCGTACTGTACGTGTATATATACGCAAGCAAAATTGAATATGCTCGGGGGGTTTGAACTCCTCCAACCGCCCCCGCCCCCGCCCCCTGGCTACGCCCCTGCGTAGCTGTGCCCATGTGCGCTCTGGGCAATTTGACAGGCGCGCTGATTCTTTTCGTAGACCGTAAGAGTGAACGGCAGGAAGGGTTTCTGTCATAGGAGTGCTGTTTCCCGGCATCTGCTGGCGGTGGAGGAATTTCACAAAGAGCCAGTTTTCTCTCTCCAAGAGAACCGCGGCGTCAGAGATACTTCGATGATAAGGAAACTCGTGGTATCCTGCCACGGCATCTGTTTAGGCAGCGCAGTGAATACTTATACTGAGGAATTTCTTCTTGGCAGTTTTCTGTCTCACCAATATAGGACGAGGGGCATTCGGGGGAGGCAACTTTGCACACCATGCCTTGTGCCTTTTCCTCAGGTGCATGGCCTTGCGGACGAGGTGGTAGGAGACTACTGACCATACAGAGAGACAGGCTTGTGAACAGCGTCGACTGCTGCTCCTCGTAGTACACAGGCCAATTTCTCACTGATGCCTCGAACCTATGGCGTTCAGGCATGACTACGCAGAAGCGCTCGCATATTTATAAATTCGCTAGTATTAAATAACCTTCTTATTTAATTGCGCGTTCCGGGCTGAGTCAGGAATTGAAATGAATTAAAAGCGCAGGAGCACGAGAGTTGGGATGCTCTCAACTGAAGGCAGAGTCATTCGAAGCTCAGCGCAATAAAAACCATCTAAAAAGGATAGTCTGGAACGCCATCGCTTAAAAAACCTCACTGTAACAAAACTCTGGGCAGTCCAGCAGGCCCGTGAAGCGGCGGAGAGGCAAGGCCTTCACGTCCCGACATGGGAGACCTGAGCCCGGGCCGTTAATCTGCCGGACAAACAATAAAGTTCTTTCATCCATGTAACAAAACTTATGTGGATTCATGCTAGATGACCTTTTTCGGGATCAAATGAGAAAATGGCACACCGAAAAGTGTGTAAACACAAAAGACGTTACTTTTATGCGCGGAACACTTTTTCTTGTCTTTTTGCACTGAATGCTTACGCAGTTTATAAGCGCTTTCTAAAACCTATACAAATAGAAGGTAGAGTCGTCAGAAATATTTACTGTGAAGGACACCTTGCCCATAATGAATAAAGTCAGGTTATCTATACATCAGGAGCTATATCTATATAAAATAGTTTCTTCCTATTTTAAATGTTTGCACGTACCTCAACAATGCCTATTTTTATCTAAGTCTACTAAGTGAATAGTCGAAGCTTTAAATTTATCACTTATTGGCAGATAAATTATGTGAGAAAGAAGAGACCCACCTTTTCTCAAAATATTCAGGTGCCTCGCACATGCTATTGAAATTCAACGTTATTTATGAAGTTAAGGTAACTGTTGGCCGTCCTGAACATAGTAGCTGTGCACGTGATGCCAGGTAAATGTTATAAAGTACCTATCGCGCGCATATCGCTCTTATGAAATATAGCACATTTGGCCTAAGGTGCATAATGATCGGCTATTGATGAGATAGGTTCTGCTTGTATATACATACGACCAGGCGCCATGTGTTCTCAGGTTAAAAATACAGTGCAAACACAAAAGAAGCCCCACGAAGAAAACACGACGCACACGTGCATTTGTGTGTGTCATGTCTTTTCTTCATGGCGCTTCTCGTGTGTTTGCAATGTAACTCTATTCTGAGGATTATGTACCAACTAGGCCCAATTGAAGGTTCAATGTACCTTCCTACATTCTACAACAAAACTGACTTCGCTTATCTGTTAATAGCGCATTATTGTTAGGGCCCGAACCTTTCTTCGTATGGTTCTGTAATTATTGTGAACAGCGTGCTCTTTTCCTGTTCCTGCGTGCACGCTCCATTTTTGCTGGCAGACTCTATGCTCTTTGTCGTTGCTTCTTTTTAGGATTTGAAAAATCTTTTTTTTTCGCTATTTTCGCTTTTTACATCGTGTAATAAACATATTGTTCTCTCACGCCCTCCCTGAAGAGTAGGCTGGCATTATATCCCTTTCGTAAGCTCCTTTATATCTCTCTCGGTTTTCGAACTATTTAAGGAGTTGTTGGGGAACAACAACTCCATTAAAAGTTCCATAACTTTGTCCCCTTTATGCCAGTTTCTTCTTATCGAAAAAATATATATGTTAGAAATACTAATGCTATATTGAACTTTAAAATCCAGCTTTAATAGTAAACACATGAGGAAACAAAGGAAATTCATTATCCTTGAAATATAACAGTTCAATAATAAGCAAATCAAAGATCTCAGAGATAGCGCGCATAGCTTTAATCAGGCTTTCACTGATCTCATTCGATAAATACTCATGCGTGGTGTGTAGTCAACGTTTTTCTGCAACAAATGAGCTGCGGAGTCTGTGGCGCGCGAAATTCGCAATTTGCTTCTTAGAACAAGAGCTGCTTTAAAAACTACCAGGTAAACGCAAGCGCTCCCGCTCTACTTTAACTTACGAGAGCGGTAAACGCCTTATACATGCGGTGATTTCCGACACCAGCTGACATGTCAAGCCAATAAGGCAGAAAAAAACCTGGTCAAGAGCATCCACGTCTTTCGGTATAGTGCGGCTTACTCATATATAACGCCAATCGCTAGTACTGCCTAAGAATAGGCAACTGCAGCGAATGTAGGCTATAGAGGTTCTTTGGGCCTGAATAAATAAGTTCTAAAATATTAGCGAAGGAGATAACAATTGATGGCATGTGTCAAAGAGATGATGTCTAGAAGATGAAAGAAAATGACGATTTAAGAAATTATTGTAGCACTGTAATTACTGCATCCTATTATGATATCCGGAGGTAGCAGGCTTTTCACGTTTACATTATTTATTTTCTATTGAAGTCATAAATACTACACTGCAGTTAAAAGCTACAGTTAATGCCCCCCATGCGTTCCCCGCATTGTATTAGACGCAAAGCCTAATAAGGAAGCGAGTCCTTGATCTCTTCCCACTCTTTCGTTCATGAAGATACTGTGTGATTTGTATAAAACAATTACCCTAAAGTTATTGTCCCGGAAAATTTTGGCAGTAAATACTATTGCCACGAAGCGACGGCGAGGCCTTGACTATGACGAACAGACACACACGAAAAATTAAAGATCAAACAGGCTGCAATATTTAGCAATGTATTGATATTTTATTGTGGATATTTTCATGTAGAATCAAATATATATTACAATCCATGGAAATGCAAGAATATTTACGCCCACGAAAAGAAATAGTCATTCTATGTGACCAATATTAGACGTGAGCCCTGCGGCAGCACATTGAGGCACCGATCCGCGGATGATCGTGACGGGACGTGCGCCAGGTCAAGCCGTACTAAATAAACTTAGTGGACGTACGTAGTGGCGAGCATCGTTCGTTTCCAACTCATCCATGCCAGGCTCATATCTGTAATAATAAGTAAGGACGTGAAGGAATTCACAGCCAAACTACAAAAGACGTCTCCTGGAGGTCTATAGGCACCGTAGCCGTTCTTCAGTGTAGAAAAACATGACATAGCGGGTGCAAACAATTTTCCTTACAAAGCGTTCAACGCTTGCCCTTGAATAATGAGTCGCTGTCCCACTTGGTCTATTCGCACACGCAATTCTTCGAAGAAGTGTGCCTCGTTAACATTATCTTCTACGGCATAGGTAGGAACTGATTTCTCGAGAATTTTTGCAACCAACGTCACAGCCTTCTTCTTCAGTATTTCCTGAGCTTTCTCAAAGGCAACTTTCGCGGCGGCTGTGGCGGCGACCTTCACAGGCTCTTTAAGATGTTTCCCTACAGTCTTGAAAGCCGCCTTAACTTTCTTTCCTGCCTTTTTCATTGATGCCTTGAATTTCTCCCAGAAGCTACGGAAAGAGTATTCTTCTTCCTGTAAAATAACAAGAAGGTATCAGAGTTGATAAGCATGGCAATATGGCTGAAAGGTTCCCTAAACAATATTTGAAAATACGAAGGAGCGCTTTATTATCTCCTGCTGTTTCCTGTCTTTTCAGCGTATTTAGTAGTGTCAGCAGTGTGTCTACGTGACGTCATGAGGCAATGAGCTTTCTTTGGTCGCTCTACGAGGGTTATATATTGTGAGTTGTCTCCTACCCTGTTTTGTCATGCAGAACGCACACCAGCTATGTCTTGTCTCGCATGACTATGGCGCGCGATAAACTGATCTCACTTCGTTTTGTGCGTTTTCTACAGCAAAGGTGGAGATAACGGAGTGTAGCCAAAACACCCGGAATCCTGATAGGCTCAACGCTGGCCGCTGGCATTGTCCACGCGTTGTATGAAGAAATAAGTGGCGAAGAGGCGATAGTGCCTGTAGGAAGGGTAGTGAACGTGAGCAAAAATTCACTCTCTCGTCTTTGAACTAGGAGTGATTAGGGGTCCTTTAATCAACAATGAAGTAGTACAGGCTGTTAACTTTGTGAAGAAGTATCAGAAAACTCATACATTACGCACCTGAGCACCAATGTTTACAGGGGAGTCCTGTTGCATTTCGCAGCACATACCTAGCCTCCGCGTCACACATGGTGAAACGGTGCGGAGGCTAACGCAATTTCATTTACAATCTGTGATTTTAAGAAGAAATAGTTTTGAAATTTTTTCAGAAAACTGTGCGGAATTGTTCCTGGTTTAGGCTGAGTAATACGCGAAGGACGATTTCGTTACCTTAAAAGTAAACGCACCGTATTGTGTGCATTTCTTATTATGTTGTTTCTCAGCACTTCACGCTTCGCTGTATTCCATTTCACATTTTCATTAACAGCCCTTGCAACGACTCATGCGCAGGCTCTTTTGTTCTCCGGTCGCTGGAGCACACTAAGCTATAGAGGAAAAAAATCGTCCCACTACGACTTCATTCAACCTTTCTCTCGTCCCCTCCCTAGAACACGTGGGAACCAGAGTAAGCTTTTCTTTCTTTGTATTCTCCGCGTATACGTGCGTAATAAAAAGTCGTTGCATGGGTGAACAACCAAAGGACTACGTGGGCGCAGCTCTGGCGCACGTGTAACTACCTACCGAGTACATGTTAGGGGCAACAAAATCTGACCATGAAACGCAAGGCATCATTGATTTTGTCTACCGCACCTGCTAGGTAGCTCCTTCAGCATCGCCAAATCTGATCTAACGCAGTCTATATATAGGCTGCAATTTTCTGCCGCCTAAGGTGCAATGCTAACATAATTGAATTTGGAGTGATAGGAATCAAACGAAAAAATATATGAATTACTGATTGTACTTCAACTTCCAGGTCGGTTGGAAATCACTGCTTGTGTAAATGTTAGCCGTTTCACAGTTTAATCATCTGTTTACGTGTAATTCGCATGCATCATGCTTTTGTTACATTCAGTATAACCCAATTCATGCGTTATATTTCGGATCATGATTAAAAAAGCGGCGATCACATAAAAATGTGATTTAGGAACAGGAAGACCATCGAATTGAATAATGCTTTAGTAGCGTTCACGGGAAAAAACTTGTTCTTCAGCTTTAGCTCAGAAATTATAACAAAACCTGTATCACATCGCATTCTCTTCTTCACAGTCATCCTTTACATTATGATCGCGGGCTTCAGAGGCTGTTAGTGTTGTGTGCGTAAAGTTTCACGTAATAAGTATACTTGAGCCGGTGCTTGCGTGTGTTGTTGTGACATGCCGAACAAGGAATGCTTCATTAAAGGTTCAGCTGTTGTACAGGACAGCTGCGCCGTTTTGAAGAAAGTTTTTTTTTTCTTTTGATTGTCAGTAAAATATGTACCATGCATGGGCTCAAAATTGTTTCCTGCCTGTTATAGTAAAATAAATAGTGTGTAAAGCAACCAAAGCCATGTATCAAGCGGGACCTACATTCGCTATTGGTGAGATTAGTGCAAAAAGATTCTTTCCTACCTTTTCGTTAAATGTTCTACTTTGCGCCATATCAGCTGCCACATCGCGTAGGATCTGGCCAAGTGCAATGGCATCATTTGCTAGGTCGTTCGAAGCGGTCTCTGAGGAGTCGATAACTTCGGTTTCATCTTCTGAAAGGGGGGAAGCCCACGCTGAAATGAAAATCAAAAGAGATCACATGTCGTAACAGAACGAAATATGCATAATAATCGTGTGGCAGAAAACTTCAATAAGTAGGAACTTATCAGAAATGAAACACGCAATGCATGCATACAGCTTACTCTGCACTCTTCATCTGCTCATAATGAGTGTGCATCTCATGAAGAAATACCGTTATATTTGTAGTACCACAACTAAACGAGCACTATTACAAATATCACGTAAATGACAAAATTCAACTTACCTGCTGCAGCAAGGACAACTAATAAGCAGGCAGTTGAAAAAATATGCTTCATGTCTGCAATGTTAGAAGAGATGAATATCAGTTATAGAATAAAGCAATATATATCGATTGAGCTTTGTGCATGAAATGCAAGTATTATATATTGGCAATAAGAATGCACTGTATTTGTATTCAAACGGAAAATGCAATATATTGCCTTCGCGCACACATGACAGGGGTAGGACGCTTAGAACGCCATACAGTATTTGGCAGTGTCTGTATCCTCCTTTATTTAGGTTTTCCTGACTTAAGGCACGTTCGCACCGAACGCGGAGCACGCAATCGTGCAAGCGGATTTTCAAAGCGGAGAGGCAGCGTGGGCGCGCGGCTGTTCAGACCGACCGCGTTGCCTTCCGCCCGCTCCGCCGCGGGAGCGGAGCAAACCACCAATCCACGGTGGACGTGTCGCAATCTTGCGGCACGCGACACTGCGCGCGCGTGTCTCAAGCCCCGATTGGCTGCGGCCACAGCGTCCAACTTTTCCGCGCGGAGAAAATCGGTCCGGGAGCGATCCGGGCAAACGGCCGCGGGTTTTCCGCTTTTGCGGATAATCCGCGTCCGCTTTCCGGATCCGCCTCTCCGCTTCCCGGACCAGGCTCGGTGTGAACGTGCCTTTACAACGTATAACATGTGTATTGCAGAGCTTTGTTGCCAATGCTTATTTTTACTTTTTATCGGTAGCCTTAAGCCGTTCTTCGCACGTACGTACATATAAAATTCTAACAAAGTACACTCATAATATGTTCCTTACTGGGGAATTTTATTGGTAGCATGAAGCCGTTCTTTGCACGTACACTCAGAAAAAATATAACAAGGCACAGTCATAACATGTTTTTCACTAGAGCTCTAAATAGTGCTTAGTTCAACGGTTGCACTAATGAACAGAAGTTTTATAACAGGGACATAATTACTGAAAGCTTTACGCAATTTCCTTTTGTCCAACAACTGGTATTTGTGTATTTCTTTCTTTGTCATTTCTTTGTGTTTGCTGTCGCAACGTTAGAATTTATTATATAATGAATATTCAGAGAATGACGCCAAACATTTTACTTACCGATTTCGCTAGAGATGCGCTGTTGTGCTCCTCTCGGGCCCTGAGCTATGGCGATCGTGAGCCCGAAGCTACCTTTAAGTAGATCAGGTCACATGCTCTGCAGAGAGGGTGTCGTCATTCGAAGCTCGATATCGTGATTTGAAAGCATGTACGACAATATTAATACGAGGATAACGTTCTCAGGGTACAAGGCATTGGCGAAAGACTGCATCAGTCAGCCTTGTTGTACAATGAAAGCTGCATGATTAGCAATTATCAGAAACCTTCCTGATACGTGATCGATAGACGGTTTCCTGGAGTGCGCACATTCTTCAGTAATCGCTTCGTCCGTCTTTCGCAGGAACTGTGAAGAACAATAATGGATATATTTTGCGCACAGACATACACGTTGGCCTTGACAAACACGGCACGTGGCATAGGCACAGAAATGGCAAAACTGTTACGTATGCGAAAGTTTTGCAAACGTTAAAGTGAGCGCCGATGACCCCAGCGTTTCAAGCTGACTTACGCCACTTATCCATACCACTTGGCGTACTAGAAAGGAAGCTGTGTAGCAGGAACACTTGATAGAGGCACAGATATCTATAGAGATAAGTATTTCAAAAAATGTATTTCTATGCCCCGTGTGGTCGCTAATCTTCTGCAATGTGAAAAGAAACTCAGGAATGGTAACGAAGGTTTCTTAAAAAATCCCGGAAATATTGCTAACAGGTTCCTCCTAAACAATTTTAAGTGCGTAGCGCTTTAGGGGGCCGGTTTGTAGTCCATCCATGGATCTAATGTGGCGTGGTCACGCTCACAGTGAAGCACTTAATACGGGCCACAACAAGGCCTTCAATGCTAAAAACCAGGTTGAAATGGATGAACAATGCCTAAAATAATTTAATTAACACAAATAACCAAGAATTAATTGAATAATTAACTTAAAATTGTTAAAAAACGTTTGGAAAACATGCGGCTAACTCCGGCGCCGCGCAAGAGAAGGCCTGACAGATCACTCGATTTCTCGTCTCACAGTATCTCTACGGCGTCAAATCTGAAGGGGGAAACAACCTCCCGGAACTCACTGCAGGCGACACGTATCTCAAATGCCGTAGCAAGAAGCAAGTCCATAACGTGCAGCAAAAAGTATCGCGCATGTCACACATCGAGTTTGTGAATCTCCCTAACAAGATTCTACTCGTGCAGGAGAAACCCAACGTGCTTATCTCAAACATTCGCGTCGTGGAATGTTTGGTAAAGCGAGCATTGGGAACTCTACGAACGGGAATCACTGGGTGCCCATGCTACGCACTTGCTCAGGTTTCGTAGTAGTGTAGCTGTAGAAGTTTGTTGTTTTACTATGTATGTATACAGTCGGAACGCTTCCGTCATCTCCTGCAAGCTGGCCTTCCCTACAGTGACACAAACAGATATGACCGATGGATACACAACACATACCACAAGACACTTCTTCACTTTATACACGACACCGGCCTGACGGCGCATATGTAATACAAATATACAAACAAATATTATGCCTTAAGGGCAAGTCTATGTCATAAATAACAAAAAACTACCCATGTGTGTCAGTAATAAAAGTAAAACGCATTTCTTTTTCTGTAATAATAAATGAGCTGCCGCAAAGTAATGTATCTTGTTTCAACCCCCCCCCCCCCTCGCGCCCCAGCACTTTCAACCATGAAGCAATCTCAAAAAAGTTACAGTGAAGGTTCACTCCAAGAACAAGGCAACGCGCAATAGAATGGGTGTTATCCGTTTTTGCATTTCCCGCAGAATGGCTTTTTATGTTAACTCTGGGATGGCTTTGTCGCCGTGAGTGTTTCGAGGAAGTACACGGGGCGTGCTATGAGCTTTTACGGGCACGTTCACCACCGGCACCCAGATGCCGTATTGGCCGCTATGGCAGAGTAGCTGCCGAATTGGCACAGATGGTATCCGGTAGCATATTAGCCGTTCCGCAACCGAGTTAAACTTGGGCAAGCGAAGTTGCTTGGGCGGATACAGGAGAGGACGTCTTTTAGTTCTTGGTAGGCCTTGGCATAAAACACTTTGGTGTTAAAACTTGCAGTATGCTTAAGCTTCACCTTTAAGAGTGTAACGTGATACCGTCATCGGACGCCGTTCGCATCGCGTTCTCAATTGCTTGCCATGCTCCACTTGTCGGCGGGCACCTCAACCTTGTAGTGAGGGCAGCAATGTCTGCGCGCGTCGCAAACTCTCCTAGGGCGACTACAGCAAATACTGTTGCACAATGCCCATTGCACTATAATTCACTATTTTTCGAAGTAGCGAAGTACCAACTACGTGACTCTAAGGCAGTATGCACACTCATGTAGAAGGACACTCTGTTCCTGCTGTTGCTGATGACTTTTACGAATAATGTTATGAATAATGGCTAAGTCCATTTGCAATGCGCGGGAAGCCTTAAACCGGTCACTCAATCGGCATTTCACAAGCGGTGTACCCCCCTTGCGCTCTTCTGCCCTTCTGCGATGCAATATTGTATGTGCCAAAGCCGCTCCTCTTCCGACATAGCGCCTCTACAGGTTTAACTTTTTTCTTTTTTGTTTTTGCGAAGCAGTTTGAAGTAGTGGCGTCGCTCTGCGGTAGCATACTTGACTGCCGCGCAGAAAGCCTAGGTTCCATTCCCACGTCAGGTAACTAAAACTTTTTCATGGTACCTTTGCTTTGCGTGGACGCCCTTCACGACACCGATTCCACAGATAATTCATGTACGATTGCGTGTGAAATGTTTGGTATATGCAAACGAGGCGGTCTTTTTTGCCGGGATTTTCATACAAAACGCGCATATCACAAATTATTAAAATATAATTACCCTATAAGGTGAGAAAGATGACAGCGTTAGTGCTAAAAGTCTTAAAGTCTTGAAGCAACACACGCACTAAACGCCATCTCGTCGTGAGCAAGATTAGGGGAACGGACAGACTGTCGTTCGTGATAAGCATAGACACATGAAACCCGCAAAAAGCAAAGACAATCCGCAAGAACTTCAAGTTGCATTAGAAGGTTTATTTGCAAGTTTGCTTACTCATAAATTAGCATACTGCGTTTCATCTGTGGTTACCAAAGGAGGCTCTTACTCCTCTATTACAGGCAGTGGCATTGGCAAACACTTTCATTTATTTATATTTATATCCATATATCTTACAATCCTCATGAGGAGCAATGAGGGAGTGGGGTATCATGGAACAAATGACAAGAAGAAAACATGCATAAGTCATATTTCACACAAATCGGCTAACGTTGACGGCAGAACAATCGCAGTCGCTGCTCAATCGCCGAGAGCACTACACACGTAATATGGAAGCTGAGGGTTCGGTGCTCACTACTCTAACTTAATTATTCAGTCTAGTTTTCTTGTAGTTTGCGGTTTCTGCGCAACAATTAAGAGATAATGGTAAGTTCCCTTCCCCTTTTCTTATTGTCTGTCTCCGTTGACCGCTCCGTCTTGTCAGTCGTCGCTACATGCGACTTACTAAGCTACTACATCGTAAAAAAGCGTCACAGAAGCAATAATGCATTTTCCAGCTTTATTTTTTTGTTAAGTTGCCCTTTCAATCAATTACGCTTTGCCTACTACTCCACTATGCCTTCACAAGGGCAAGCATTAGATAAACAGTGACGTATTCGGCAGCTGCCCTCGTTTGTCCTTTAAAATACATTGTAAATATTTAGTTTAATTGGCAATCAAGTGAATGGAAGCTCCTGAAAGCTACGCTAAATACACAAGATGCTGAAATGAAGATCGCACATGCCACTACTCTCACAGAACTAATAATAAAAACAAAATTATTGAAAAGCGCAGCTTGGACGCACGCAGGGAGCTAATAATTTTTCTTCCATGTGATCTAAAATTACTTCCGCTTAAAATTGGCAAAAAAAAAAACGTAACAAAACATCATTTTGAAAACAAAAATGCTCCGATCGTAACCATATATTCTGTTACAATCATTTTGACTTGAAGAAATAAATGATAAAATAATGGCACGATCTATATGTAGCTATACAGACCACAGAATGTGAAGAAAACCATGGCTAGGAGGGACCTCACCTTTTCTGAAAAGAACGTCGTTGGCCGTGTGTAAAAGAGTGCAGCGGTACCAAGCAGTAAGCAACATGGCCAGCAGTCCGGAAGTCTGAGGAGCGCTTTCGGGTATTTGTACCACGAAGCAGGAATTGCGCTATCACTAACAGGAAGCCGATCCCACGCAAATACACTAGGGAAAACAGAACTTGGCCTTGTCTAATATATTTGTAGCCCGATAGAAAAGTCAACGAAAACAGCCCATGTCTCCTTTCTCTAACACCTCAAACAAAACAGGAAAAAGAAAATTATCGCATGATAAATGGTCTCTGCGACTTCCTTTTTTCTCTATCGAAGACATCCTTATGAACTTCTCCCCGTAAGTTCTAACGAGAGTGTCTCCGAGCAATGCTCCAGAAGATCATCAAACACACACTTGAAAAATTGTCGACGAGATATACGTTGAAAGTGTCGATAAAAAAAAGATGCGATGCGACTTCCGAAAAAAAAAACATCATGTCTGTTATGATTTGAATAGCGCTTGTCCTGTGCCTTTCATTTAGTGGCAAATCAGCCTTAGAGTCTCGCATGCTGGCGTATCATGTCATCGCCGCGGCCCATCATGAACGGGTATATGCGCCACAAAAATTGGCTAAATCCCACTACTCGCCACCGGTCCATACTACAGTCTAAACTCACGATAACAAAATCTCGAGAGAACGAAACTCTCACCGCAACGAAGTATTTTCGGAGCACCAGGGAACGCCCGTAGGAGTCAATGCATCTAGTAACTCGCGACTACGAAATATATTCATACCGCAGTCCCTCATTAACGAAGTTTTTGAAACACGAGTGCGCAAATAATCTACGCTCGCAACATTTACCACATTCAAAAACTGCTGAAATACATTCATGCTGTACTGAAATTGTGCAACACTATCGCTACAGCGCACTTGAGAAGCAGCCGCCATCGTTTACAAAAAAAACATAAAGCTGGCGACAATGATGATGACGATGGCTTGCCGAAACACCTGCTCGTTATCGCGGACTACGTAGCCAAATCCACATTCCTCATGGAGTTTCGTTCGTTGGCTTGGCTCTGTGCTTTGCTTTGTCGGCTTTGCGCGCACATGGTCGCGTGTGTGCAGCCATTTGTGGAGCGTTTGCTTGGTCGCTCAGTGCAACGTGAACTGTGTGTTGCGATTCCTTCGTCCGATTTCTCTGCCAGCGAAGATGCCGCCTCCAACGACAAAGCGGAAGTTCATCACGTTGGAATATAAGGCTGCAATCATCAGTGAGGTGAAAAAGGGCAGGAAAAAATGGACATCGCCGAAGAGAATTCGGCGTTGCGCGCAGCTCGCTGTCCACGGTTCTGCGCTGATCCGCGCCGATCCAGCGGAACCGAAAGAAGGTTCGCCTGTAGGCGCACTTGATGACGGTACTGGTGACAGCGCAGTGCCGCCGTCACTGACCAGTGCATGGGGCGAACTTTGTGCCGTAAACGAGATTCGCGATCGAGAGGCATCTAACTGCTTCATGGTAAGGCCCGCCAAAGCAAACTTACTGACTTTTGGAAATGAAATCTTTTTTTTTAAATTCCATGTCCTCTCTGCTGCACTCTCGGGCCAACGAAATTTCCGCAAGAGCGAAATTTTGTACTTTCGCCGCCGATTTCGATAGCGCGGGTTTCACATGTATGCATATTATGAGTTAAAGGTCATCCTTACTGCCCCAAAAAATTTGTTTGGCTTATCAGGTGTGTATTCTGGTTTTCGATACTGTGATGCTATTTCCAGGAAGTAACCTGAGAAATATTAGCAAGTGAGAATGGCCTGTTGTTCCTCGTAACCGTGTATACGAAAGCAACCTTGGTCGGCCTTGCTTTATTTGCGGCAGCACACTGGAGACTAGAGGCGCATTCACGCTAATGACTATAGAACGCCGCGGAATGCGA
Source organism: Rhipicephalus sanguineus (assembly GCF_013339695.2). NCBI lineage: Eukaryota > Metazoa > Arthropoda > Arachnida > Ixodida > Ixodidae > Rhipicephalus > Rhipicephalus sanguineus. The sequence continues at coordinate 90,609,145 of NC_051178.1, forward strand.
ATGGGTCTGCCTCTCTCCCTGGTAATGAGCGTGGTCATGGGAGAACTCACGACCACCCCGCCCCGGGTGCCAGGTAATGGTAAGATGGAGCGTACAGCATACCTCGCACATACGCCTGTGCGCTGCAACGCTGCAGACTTTGTCATAGAGCGATCCCACAAGGACAATAGGAACCTTTGAATATACTGGCGCTTCGCGCCGGTATATTCAAAGGTTCCGAGTGTCCTTGTGCGCTCTCCAGCCTAAATCTTCCAGAAAACTTCATGATTAGATTTAAATTGAATGAAGACTGAGTTTAGTTAATAGTCGTTGTGATATATTGGCTGCGGCTTTCTCTTTCTTATACTTTATTTATTTCCTGGCTTTTCGTTTTGTAAACTATAAAGTTATGTGTATTTTATTTGTTCTCCGATTTTGTTTTTTTACTTTTTATTTCGGCTACAATTGGGACATCGCACATCCGCGTAACTACGTGAAATGGTCTATATTGAAAAAGACTATTTGAATTTTGTTGAAATAGGTAAAAGCTACTGTGCAGATAAGAAAGACGCCATTGATTCACTAACTTCGGCGTACAGAAAACAAGACGTGAATTGGCAATGTTAAAGGGAACAGAAAAATTTGTGAATGAACCATACTAAACTGCGATTCACATCACAGACTAGAACATTTCGTCAATTAAACCTTACGAGAACGAAATTCTTAGGTTAATATTCTACTTAAGGAGTAAACAGTTTATCTAAAACATGTTGCATGAATATTTTAAGGACCTTTTCAGGTTGCGTTGGCGTCCAGAACATGCTGAGGTTTCTGCCTCCGTATAAAAGAAATATTCTGCATTATGTACATAAACCAAGAACACGTGCTTCGTGTGTTTGATTAGGGAGGAAGGAAAGAGGGAGGTTAATGAGAAAAACTTCCGGTTGGCTACCACCCACTAGGCGATTAGGGAAGGGCAATAGAAAGATGAGAGGGAAGAGGGAAGAGGAGAAGGAAAAGAGAGAGAGGCAGTGAAGACGACGGGCTTGTGCGAACGCCTTTGACTCGAGCTGCGGTCCTGCACACTGCAGCATTTGATTATGAGGAGTAATAACCTCATGTTGCTTCCTAAGAAATAGTAGTCGTGCTGCTGATTGTTAATACTACGTGCTGACGCTCAGAAGATAACGTGAGAATAAAGGTTTGCACTAAATTAAAGACCAAGGTACTCTACAGTGCACACGGTATGTGTAGTAATGGGCATAATGGTGAAATCCCTTGTTTGAGACTGATAAAGGAGCGTTGTTAGGAATATGGCGCTGAGCTTCCACGTGCTGGGTGCTCAGAAGATAACACAATAAGAGGTTAACAAAGAGCTCACTGGAGTGCACGATAAGGACAAGAGTGCTTAGCAATTGTCAATGGCAATGCAAGCAATAAAATGAAGGTATTGCAAAACGCAGTAGTGATCATTTCTAATCGAGGAATCCAGAAGACAGTGCGACAGTACGGGAAGCAGAAATACAGATAACAATTCCTCAATTTTCAAAAGTTGTCAGCTTCAAGGAGTTGTTATAACCGGCACTCTAGCCTTGTTACAATCATACCCTAGGATATCCAAAGAGTGCATCTGGTTAACTGGTTTGAATATCATGACAATCTATTGCGCGCAAATAAAAAAAATGCGGAAAGTTTCCACTATGTCGCGCAAAGTTTGACACAGTGAACCTGGTCAATCCTCAAGTGTTTAGGCTAACGCCATTTGCTGCTATGTTATAAATGGTTGTTGCCAGGTTTTGATAATTAAGGTGGTTTGTTGTAAGTAGGTTTGCTATGTTGTAACTAGGTTTGGTATGCTGTGAGTAGGCTTTCCTGTGTTGTAAGTAGGTTTTGTGTTGTAAGTAATATTATGCTTGAGGAACGACCATCGTCGCTGTGCCAAGCTTTGAGTGACTGAGCGCAAACTTCGCGCATTTTTTTAAATGAATCCCCGCGACAGCGTTAGTGGTGGACCCGTTTTATTGACACAAGCCGGACGAATCTAGTAGTAGTCATCTCCATACCATTCGTCATCTTCATCGGAGCACCTATGCAGCACTGGGTGAAAAACCTTCGTCGCCATGAAATGTTTCCACCGATTCTTCTTCTACGTGTACATGCATAGCGTAGCTTGCACTAAAGGCGCAATGCAAAAGAGACAGTAGAGCTGATGGGCACCTATGTAGTCCTGGCTTTTGCTGTTTTGCCAAGTTCAGCCAATTTTCTTTCTTCTTCTCTCTGTTTTTGCTATGCTTTTTGTTCTATCTTTATGCCTATTTATTTCTCTCTCTATAGCTTTCTCTTTCTTGCTCTTTCTGTCTTTCTTCCTCTTTCATCCCTTTCTTGCTCTCCATCTCTCACTCTATTTTGTTCTCTCTCTTTTGTTGATCTTCTCTTTCGCTTTTTCTTTCTCGTTATGCATTTCTTTCTCTCTATTTCTCTTTTTCTCATTCTTTCTTGTGCGATACATTACTCTCCCCTCTCCTCCTTTCCCTCCTCTTAGCCCTCACATCTTTCTTTCACACGCTCACTTAGCTTTCCCACTCCCTTGCTACACTATACCATACAAGGCCATGCTATGATCTGCTAGCGTGCGTGGATAGCCGTGTAGTGTACATAGGCAATAAAGAAAGAAAAGAAAAAAGACTGGATAGCCAAGTGGTCAGGTCGCCCGCCTTCTGATCGAGGGTAGGCGGGTTCGAATTCCGCCTCGTGAAGAATTTTTGTCGGCAAGAATTTCTCTCTTTGTCTTGCTTTATATTTGTTTCTTTCTGTATCTCTGCCTCTTTCTGTCTCTCTATCTGTACTCGTTCTCTCCCCCATCAAGGTGACTACAGGTCACGCCGGAGAAATCGACGCACGTGTTCTGGGAGCAAAGCAGAAGATGACAAAGCGGACGAAAAGAGCGCGTGCCGGTTGATGATCATGATAGTTTTCGGTCAGGACAGACATTTTACGCCAAGCTAGAAAAGCTTCGCTGCTAAAAATATATTGACCTATTGTCTTACAATCAGCTTGCACTTTTATCATCAGCACTTGGAGCGTCATTATTAATGAACACAGAAATTATTGCATTATTTTTATACTCTGGTAAACTTTCAGCGATCATGATCGTACGGTCATTTAAATATAGATGAAAGTCTATATATAGAAATATAGACTTTTACATCTAACGTCAAAGCGCATTCCTCATTCTCTTGATGAACTTGAGCACAATTATGAATTAGCATCGAAGAATTTTACATAGATGTACTTAAGATGAAAAGTGTCCCAGCACTGTGCAACAAAGCACCGGGCGTCATGTAGGTTTCATGGTGCAGACCTTCTGTATTCAATTCTTTGCGTGGTTACAAAAATAAATGTCTCGAGAGGAAGGGAGGCATCTATGCTCGCGAAGGAAAAATATGTTTTAGAAAAAACTTACTTGCGTTATTGTGCTCTGATACTGGGACATAATATGATCGCGAAAGTGAGCTACCCAAATAAATGCTCGTTGTCAATACCAACGGACAGCAGCAAATTATGATGCAAACTAGAGAGATCGAGTTTATTAGAAAATGGCAGCGAGGTCGACCTTAGCAAGTATACTCTGATCTGCTACCTTGCAAAGGGGAAGAAAGAAAGTGGAGACGTGATGACGCCTGACCATGGGAACGCAATAAGTGATGCACGTATACAATCGCATTAGCAGGGTGTGCGTTCGGACTAGTTGGTAGCGGTAATCTATTCGTTTATGCGCCAAATAAGGTAGGACAAACACACGCATCTCCTTTCTGTGTCCCTGTTCACTTTTATTTGGTGGAAAAACGAAGACGTAGATACAATCACTCGCGTTTCAGGTCGGTTCCTCTGAAGTCTCACATCGTGTCCATTACTATAGACTAATGTACCAGACAATCCACAAGCGTAAGCTTATGAAAAGACACGGAATGGCTTTTCGTTTGTAAAGCTTTTAAATGGGGAGGGGGCTGCAAAAGCAGTGCTGGCCATTTGTATTGTAAAGAATGAAGCAATGCGAGAGGCCGAATTCTGCTTATTCACTGTGTATTGTATAGCGCAGCTAATCTACGGGACACAAGAAAGGTGCACACACAACAGAGCGTTCTGTTTTGTGTGTATATTCCTTGTGTGCCGTCGATTAGTGGCGCTGTGCAATCTACAGTGATGCTTTAGCAACATGCAGTCTTCCGCCTTAACAAGTGCTTATTCACATGATTTGGTAAATGAAAGTATGCATGGTGTTGTTATTCGTTTTCGGCCTTCGTCCTTGTATATGGGATATTCTATGATATCAACACTAGCCTACCCGCCGTCACAGGAGTCAAAGGCCAAGTGATACGGCAGACAATGGCGCGCTCCCTTCGAGTGAGTACTTCCTCTTCTCCTAATCAGTGGCTGCAAGTCTATGGGGCAGTTGTTGGCGTCAGCGATGATCATTTCCGGTGGGAGAGGCCACATCCGTCCCGGAATCGGATTTTGTGGACGATCGCGGTTACGTATTTTCGGCAACCTACTCATGTTACGCTAGCGCTTAAAAAAAAAGCGCACCAACTCTCAAGCTAGCACCTTCTACTGTTGAAAAGTTACACATATTCATTATTTTATACAGTGGTGTATCATACCGATTGAAAAAGAGCAGTTTTATGTAGCTCAGATTTCCGTGCTTTGACAGCAGTCAGCCGCTGAACTTTGAGAATTTAGAATGGATCTAGTGAATGAGCGCCGGTTCTGTTGCGGTCTGGCTTACATACAGAAATACCGAGCATGTGCGATATCTGGTTGACGAGTCCACGCAAAGAGCGCAGGTGTACAGAAGGAGAACTCTACACTAATTACGCAGCTTCTCATGCTTCCGCCTTCACTGAGTACTGTAGCGTACTATGTAAGTTGTTTCCATTATTTATTGGATAAACCGACAAACGAAATTGGTTTTTATCCTTCAAAAAGCAGCTTCATATTCCCAATATTATCCTAACGATTTTAACCCATATATGCCCAGTGTCCTACATATAGGACGCCTCTTTGATGCAGTCTAACATAACTATTTCTTTAGCTGATGACTAGCGCCACCTGCAGCACATCAAGCAGGCCTCATTCTCAACATGTGCAAGCCTAGACATTGCTTGCTTTTCATGCTGCCACGTGCCGACCGCTTTGTCCGGGCAAACGCGTGCTTTGTATGAAAGACGTCATGGAGAAGAAGTGCAATGTCGATGTGCACGTAAAATGTTTCAAGGCTTACCATACCTGCACATAGCATCCCTAATGCTTAGTGTCCTATATGTGTAGGACTGCTTGAAAAACGGTGTTGCGTTTACCTGGCAGTAAATAAAGAACTTGTGCTTTCTTTTGATTGTAGAAGTACACTTTTTGTGAAAAAAAAATATTTGGTTTGCTATTTTTTTTAGTTTTGACATATATGGGTTAAGGACATCTGGTTGAAAATATTACGTAGGTGTGTTCCTTTTTTATTGCACTTTTATTTCAGCTGTCTCGTAGCGCGTATGCCATATTGAGGCCACGTGGCAATGTGACGCAAGGTGGCATGATAATATGGCAACGCGAAATGGCAAGTGACCTCGATAAACCATCAGATTGCCTTATCAGGAATAGCTGATCGCCGGCAAGCACACGATAAACCGAGAAAGCATCAATTGGAAAACGGCGCATACACATACGCATGTGACCTGCGCACCTTGGCGAGCGGCGTTTGTGTACCCACCTGTCGCCACCTTTTAGGGGCGAAGCTCCTTAAGGCGGCACCCGTTCGTCCCTCGTAGTCGTAGTAGTAGTCGTAGTGCGTAACCATTCTTACGCTTTGACCTCCAAGGTGGTGCCGGTGGGAGATTTTTCCTGTGCGTTGTTGAACAATAAAAAATTCGCAGCGTGCGCGTTAACTAAAAGCCGAATTCTTCTGTCTCTCATTCCCCATTAGCAGCCATTGGCATGTTCCAGTAGGAAACGTTAGTAGAAGTAGAAGTGTAAGTGTTAGCTAAAAGCCGACTTCTTCTGTCTCTCATTCCCATTAGCAGCCATTGTTTACCTCCAAGGTAGTGCCTGGTGAGATTTCTCCTGTGCGTCATTAAACAATAAAAATTTTGTTCAAAACGCCGTTGATTGATGAAATAAACCAACGAAAGACGTCAGATGTTTTCTAAAAGCAGAACGAAAAGACGCCAGATGTTTCTAAAGCAAAATGAAAAGACGCCAGCTGCTTAACGAAAGACGCCAGATGTTTTCTAAAGCAATGGTTTTCTAAACAATGAAAATTCACAGCCTACATGTAAAATTAAAGTGAGCTGCAAGTCGTCATAACTCATCGAACCTTTAGTATAAACACGCCCGATCTCACGTCGGTGATGATGTACTGGGCAGAATTCACGGAAGATTCACGGTTTACCGATGAACCTCCGCAGCTTCGCCCACTCATCATCATTCACTCCGTGGATATGCTGTGATTTTTTTCGCATGCGGCAGGGGCGCCATCGAAATTTGTAATAAGTTGCGCTTGAAAAAAATATTGAGTGGCAGCTTTTGCAACACCTTAGCAGCAAATGTGAAGCCAGCATTTGCTTGTAGTTTTCCTCAATGACATCTGCTTCTCTGTTGGTGCTCAAATACACATAAAGTGCTGTTCATCTGCTAACGTGAATGATGGGTACTTTAGATTATGAAAGATCGCTGTCCCCGAAGTAATCATAATATATCTGGATGAGTTCTGGTAACACGGTATCCAACAAAACGTTCCAAGAGTGTGAGGCTTTTCAAGGAAGCCAGTAACAGAACGTCACCCGTTCAGCACTATATATGCCCGAAACGTTATCTATATTAAACTCGTAACAGGTGTTAGGGGGAAGGCCCTGTTTTTTCTTCTTTGCAGACTAGCGTTTTATTGAGCCTGGGGGCGGAGGGTGGCGGAGGGCGGCTTCAATCACGGGGCACAGTTGTCAAACAAGTATTTTTTAGTGGCACGAGTACCCAGGAAACTCTGATATTTTCGAGAGCCACCCTGGCACGCGCCAGTGGTAGTTTCCCGAAAAGCTCGCTAAAGATAAACAAACCATCAACGGGATAATAAGGGTTAAGATAAGGGTTGTATATGATAGAGTGGATGTTAAGGCATGTCATAAATTAAAGTTGGAGTCATCTAATGAGCATAAATTAGTGTAAGCAGCAATCAGTATAAACGCTTCGACAAAGTGGTACGAAATTGATAGTGGTGGTTCGATTGTAGAGTTGCATTTTAAGGCAAAAGTCTTAGGTGCCTCATCAAACGAGCAAGGAGACCTTCGGTGGCCGCGTCTACAAGAACCAAGCAAACTGTCACGTGAGCAGTGATGGCGACTCGAAGACGTCTTGAAGACGTCACATATTGATAAAATTTGTAAACTCATTATGGTAACAAGAGCTTGATTTGGGCGAGTTGGCTCACGCTGAATATTGCAGATACAACGCAACATCAGTGGGAAGAAAAACGACACAGGAAAGAGCGCTGACTTTCAACTAAAGTTTATTAGCTGAAAGCCAGCGCTGTTTCCTGTGTGTCGTTTTCTTCCCACTGATGTTGCGCTGTACCTAAGATATTCAATCACTATGGATTTTTACGGCGTTAGAATCAATCACGTCACGTAAGATGAAGTCACTCACACGAAATCATCGCATGGTCAAAGGTGTGCTGATCCCGCAAGCAGTGCAATACCAGATGAGGTGCAGAAATTGTGCAATGCTTCCGATCTTGGAGGCAGTGGAAAACCAGGTTAGGTGCAGAAAGCTTCCGAGGGTAGGGGAGCAAGGATCAATACATCGACTGCGAATAAGAAGATTCTCAGTTAACCACTAGTTTCATAACACATTCAATGCAAGTGCCACTCTCATACCCCTAGATCTTGCATTAGGGTAGCTTTACTTCTCAAGCCTCCTTGGACACGACCCTCTTCCGGACATTTCGAGTAGCAAGCGCTCTTATACGAAATAGCTGTATGCAGCCGTCCCTAGAAGATATTCTTCTAGTTAACTGCGGTTCTAGCCCGCTATCTTTCATGAGAAAAAAGAATGGAAGCAACATGAAAAAATAGATCGTATTCTTTGAATGCAGCACAGGTTATGCAACGTGTTTGCGAAGTCGAGGATCAAACCTTATTTGCACAGCATGTATATTTATTCTCAGTTCTAGGTTATCTCAAGCCATTGTTGCTTGTACTAATTGAAACAGATCATTTCCTTTAAAAGACAAGGAAATACTACGCAATGTTGGCCTTCTTTCGTTACAAGTTATTTCATTGCTGAGATTACTTGATCTGCTAGTGGAACTGTAGTTTTTTTTTATGTTTTCAAAGGAACATTGGAGATATCGATGCTGAAATTCGTACAATAAATTCCGCATACAAGTGGGCAAAAATACTATTAATATTCAAGCAGATGGGTTTAGCAATAATTTACGCCCCAATAAAATCAACGCAGAGAGCAAAACAAATAGACAGCAAGCACCATCACATTTGTTCTGCAGCAGTACGCGTGACATAAATTACAAGTGGGAGGTCCGCAGATAACTAAATTATTCGCTTGTAAAAGTAGTGAAGAAAAAAAAACTGCAGGCCTGCAAGGAACACGCAGCACAGCCAAAGCGACAGCTAGAAAAGCGGCCTTTCTAGAGACACTTCTTGGCTCTGTTGAGCAAATGTAATTCAAGTACACTTGCAAGGCTACCCAATACGCCATAAATCATTCATCAATTTTTGTGAAGTAGGGAAGCACCAACTATGTCCATTACTCTTCATTCTGCGGATAAGCGCGGTACCCCTACACATCTGTAAGGCAATATGTGTGCATTTAACGCAATAGCGTTAAAGAGCTCCTTTTGCAGAAATTTCGGCGTGGGCACTGGTGTCGGCGTCAATGTCGGCGTCGTCAGCTGTGAGCGAAATATCAACGTATTCCGTGACTGAAAATTTCAGGAAGATGCAAATAAAATAAATATAAAAATTTTCGCGCAAACCCAGGCCTTCTTTGTGGCATGAAGGTGCTCAATGACAGAGCTAGACTACTGCTTGAATCTGCTTCGGGAAAAACCAATATGAATGTCATGTAGGGGAAGAGTTTCCTTGACACGTGTAATATTGCATGGCAGAAGCGTAGAATCGCGCCAGGCGTCAAAACATTTGAATTACGCAGTGAGTGGGTGGTTTAAAAGCCCACCATTTACAAAGCGCTCAGGCATATTTAATCATCATCATCAACAAAAGCATCAACAAAGTGAGCGGCTCCGTAGGTTGCCGTGCTGCCTTACGGACGCGTAGTGGGCTCTTCGCTGATTTGCAAAAAGGAAGAATTATGGCGTAGTAGGCATTGCGCAACTATACTTGAAGTAGGCATTCTAGGAGAGTTTGAAACACCCCGTGTTACGCGCACGGACATTTGTTTCCTTGCTACGCGGTTGAGGCATGCACCGAGGACTGAAGCCAGGATAGCAGTTGAGCAGGCGATGAGCACGGGACCCGATTACGCTATGACGTTCTACTCTTTAAGATGAGGCTCAAGCGTCATCCAAGTTTGGTTGATGATGTGGCTAATGACGATGAAAAATAATGGCTCAGCACTTTGTAATGGGTTGGAAACGTTAAACGACGAACTCGTTACACAATGCGCATTTTGTGACGCCTGGTTATTACTTTACACTTCTACAGCGCGACATTATCAATCAATCAAACAATCAGTCAATCAATCAATCAACTTTTATTTTCGCCATAAACAATACAATATGTCGCAGCGAAAAGTAGGAGGCCAGAGAAAAAAAAATCACAACATATTCACGTGGTGAATCATGATGAGCGGGGCGAAGCTCCGGAGGGAATCATCGGTAAACCGTGAATCTTCCGTGTAACGCATTGTGACTAGATTGTTTGGGAACCACAATCTGTCGTACACACCACAACTATGGCCGCAACTGTTGTCAAGGAAGTCCCGCTGGAAGCGCGCGTCGGCGCCTTCGGGCAGAGCGTTTTGCCGCCACTTCACGTGCTCGCACAGTCTCGGGCTCTGCCCGCCGGTACGCGCGCTTTTTCGCCGCTTCACGGTCCTTCACATTTTGGAGATCCGATTCGCGCCCCAGCCGCGCAGCTTCGGCCTCACGGGCTCGAACGGCGGGGTCTTCTGGCCGCACCCGTGCAGCTTGTCGAGCAGCTTCGGCCTTGCGGGCTCTCACCTCAGGATTCTGTCTGCGAGCGCACGCTGCCGCCGCCTTCCGTGCCCTCCGTTCCGCAGCCTTGTTTTCCACCCGGCGACTTCGAGCGAAAGAGAAAGCGCGCCAAGAGGGAGGCGCGCTAACATGCGCCATCTAGAGATCATTCTTCATATTATAAAGCGAACCATACAGGGCCACCTGTCTTCTATCTGGCGACTCCGAGCGAGAGAAAGCGCGCCAAGAGGGGGCCTCTTGATGATGATGATGATGATGATGATGATGATTTGTGGCTTTGCCCTTTGTAGCGGGTGGACACATATGGTGTGTTCTAGCCTGTGTATGAAGAAAAAAAAGGAAAGAAAAAGAACGACAAAAAGAAAGAAAAAAAGAACGAAGGCACGAAAGAGTTCACTTCTGGCACCACTTCCACCACTTTTGGAGCCTTGTCTTTGTGGTGGCAACGGCTTTTGCATTCCTGTCCGTCAGGGCCAGTGCCTGAGGGAGAGTAGTGGCCTCCGGCGGGCGGGGTGAGAGTTTTTGGCATTGCAGTATCAAGTGCTCCACTGTCTCTTGTTCTGCTCCACACGCTCTACATAAAGTAGAATCGATGTTCGGGTCAAAGCGGCTGCGATATGCCAGCGTGCGAAGCGCTCCCGCGCGCGTCTCGAACAGCAGCCCACTTCCACCACTGTTATCGTACAAAGATTCCGGGGCAATGGCCTCTTTGTATGTTCGGTACAGCTGGAGTGTACTCTTTTGCTGCAGCGACATTTGCCATTGTGCGCTCTCCTCTTCGCGTATCCGTTTCCGAACTGCCGCGGTAAACTTGCGCTCCGTGTTCTCGAGTGTTGAGCAGTCCAACATTCCGTACTTGCGTCGGAGAAAGTAGACTATTTAACCACTGCGTTCTGAGCCCCACGAAGTGCAGGTAGCGGAACATGCGACGGGCCCACCGGTGATCATTCATGAAGCGTAGGCGTCCTTCATAAGCGATCTTGCTTGTGGCTTCCCTTGCCTCGAACGTTGACCAGCCTACGTCCCCCTGAATGGCCTCCACTGCGACCCTTCCATGGCAGCCTAGTGCCAAACGGCCCACCTCCCTTTGGCCTCGCTCAAGCCACTCACGGGTCCTGCTTGTCAGGCATATAATGGCATTCTCCAAGGGCAGGCATGGGACATGGACCGACTTCCACGCGCGCCACCAACGCCATCTAGTGAGCACTTCACGAACTAGAGGTGTCTACTACAAAGGGAGGATGGACAGACCCACGGCATAAGGAGCTTCGCCTCTAAAAGCTGCTTTCACGCAGCTTGACTAAGTTCTTGTCACCCATTCAGCAGCAGAGACAGAATGATTTGTTTCGTAGCTCCTATACACAAACATCATAAATAATTCTGAAATTCACATATTATAGCAAATACATATGGTTACAATGGATAATACCAAAATACCAAAACATATGGCTTTTTACAAAGCAGTTTCACAATACGTTTGTTTAAACATACGGCAACATACGTTAACATATTTAAACATATGTTACCGTGAGTCCTTGCCCGACATTACGCTTTTACCGGGTCTTTTTTTGAAGGTGTTTCAAGCACCAGCGTGGCTCTGCGGTAGAGTACTCGACTGCCACAGAGAAAGCCCGGGCTACAATCCCCTCGAATCCTGGATATTTTTTTCTCATTAAAATTTTTCTTATTTCGCGCGATAGCGGTTACGGGCACCAGCGGTGGCAGCGGCGGCGGCGGACAACTACGCCACCAAAACCGGCTGTTGTTGGCATCTCATAGCAGCTTTCGCTTTAAAATTCCCCAATTTTGTAAAGAAATGGTTCGACTTTCCCATACATCCTAGTAATACCATTTGCATTCCGAGAAATAAATAAGGGGAAAACAGTGCATTGATCATTATGCAGCTATACAGCTATACCCACAGCTAAGAGGGACCTCACCTTTCATGAAAAGAACGTCGTTGGCGTTTCGCAAATGAACGCATCGCTTCAAAAGAGGAAAAAAAAGATCATCTTGAGTAGTCCGAACGCATTCAGGTGCTGTCAAGTACACTGTGCTGCACTGTGCGGAAACCGAGATTACGCCGACAGCAAGACGATCCTACGCAGATACGCAATGAAAACAGAACTTGACCTTGTCTAGCATCTTCATTCCCAACGCAGTTGTAGCCCCGTAGAAAACTAAAGGAAAATATAGCTTATGTATCTTTACTCTAACATAAACCCTTTAGACAACAAAGCAGAAACGATATTATCGGAAGATAACACGCCTGCGCAACTTTATTTTTGGCTAGAAAAAACATCCGTACAGGCAACATCTGCCCGCAAAGCGGGTGTTGCCGCAGCTATACGTTGAATAAAGTCACCCCAGATAATGTTGAAAAATTCCTGTTGAGTCACTGGTTTAAAATATTGATGAAAGAAAGTATATTATGATGGCTGCGAAGAAACACAATCTGTACGCGCAACGATTTGAAAAGAGCAATCACGAGATAACATTTGCCGCGACTTATCAAGTCAATTAAAGTGATCATTGTATATTTATAGTATGAGCTGCTCGAAAGCGTACAACATATAAGCAGATCGCATAACCGCAATTATTCTTTATCTGTACGCATTCTTGGCGAAAAATAATGAAATCCATTCACTGATTAAAAAATATATTTTTATAAAATACAACCATTATATATAAATTTCAGAGTACGTATACACGCTAAAATAGGACGTGAATAATCATTTAGGATTATTAGCGCTGTACCACTTTTTCAGGGAACGTTAATTATAATATAGCTATTTCTACAGACGTGCAGACGCCCGAGAGCTTAGGTGCAGCTTATAGGTTTAGACCAGTGTTGTATGTGTTACCGAAAAAAAGTAACTAAATACGTTACTCGTTACGCTAACAAAAAAGGAACGCGTTACCGCAATGCGTTACTCATAAAAAAAGCTACCGCGTTACCGTTACCGTTACCGAAAAAAAGTAACGTACGTTACTTCTACCGTCACCCCATAATCAAAAGTTTTAATCATTGCATGTTCGCTGCGGGAACCCACAATAAGAATTTCATAAAGCCCAAAGTACTGATTTAACGAGAATAATTTGCACAAATGTGCCGTTCCTTGGCAATACTGTATATAGTGGCCTGATGTAGCCTGTACAGTTATACTTGATGGCTTCTAACTCTGTGGCGCATGGTAAGGCCATTTTTCTCAATGTGACAATAAATATAAGACGATAGATGGCCCCATCAACGCTTTCCGCAAAGAAAACATCACTGAACAAACTTGCAGTAGTTATAACGGCATGCTTCTACTAACAAAATTAATGCGCAATCTTGTAGCAACAAAAAATGCTTAAATGGCATGAATGTTGCAATAAGTATTTGCGCGTAATTTTTTTTTTAGTTTAACCTGCATAATTACCGCAAAAATTGCGACTGTGTATGTGAAGCTGTTCAGGGTGAGCCTCGCTTCCTCAGGAATTTAATAGCCAGAAAGCTAATCGCAGCTGCCGATAGCAAGACGCAAAAGTAATTCTGGAAATGAAGTTTATTAGCTGTGTCAAAGTATTGCACGAACAACTTCCTAATGTAGCTGCAACTATCTGAATGTAAGGAACAGTTGCATTTCAAAGCTGTCATCGGACAGCTTGCATCGTTTCTTGGTGAATAAGTCCGCACCTGCTATAAATAGACGCTCGACGGACACGCTTTGTGGTACTCCTGTATTCACTTTCAGAAAAAGCTGGTGAACGCGCGGGTTTCCTTGAACCCACTCAGCGCGATGTAATGATGCTCCAGAAGTACCGAGACAGTGGTTCGTTGACAGTTGGCGATGTTATTGAGAATGCATTTCCGAAGAATTCATCGTTAAGCTAAAGCAGGCCGCTATACCCCAATTCTTGATCTCCGCAAGCCAAAAAAATCTCGACAGCTCGCTTTGGCGGTTATGAGGGCCGCATATTGCTTCGATTCATCGACAGTCAATGACAACTTGACCCTCGATAGCACAGTAGCCGAACCTAACAGATTCATTTAACTAATTTCGAAAATTTGCCCCAAAATGCAATCTTCCCCGCGCAACAAAGGGCCCCGCCCGTGGTCGCTTTGTCAACGGCTGGCTGGCCGACAACAGTCCGCCACTGCGACGAAGTCGTTCTGAGAAAGCTCTGGGAAAGTCCTTTCTACGAGACGAAAAAATTTTGGGTAAAGTTCTTCAGATCATTGGAATAAAAAGTAACGAGTAACGTCACACCTCGCGTTACCGGAAAATGGTAACGTAAGTACGTTACCCGTTACAGTTCCGAAATAGTAACGAGTACGTTACTAAGTTACAGAAAAAAGTAACGCGTTACCGGTAACGCCGTTACTTGTAACGCGTTACCGCCAACACTGGTTTAGACACTGCGCTGTAGCTTTCAGAAAGGAGCTTAAGGATGATTCGAAAGTCAGAATGGCCGATTGCCGTCCATAGTAGTGCATACGAAGGCTCCCTGTGACAACCATGCTGTCCTGCCGCAGCTTTCTTCCATGCATGACACATTTACACTCGAGAAGGTTCCTCGCAAATTTACACTCGCAGTTCGTTGTGCCCTCCGAGGAAGCCGAGCGAAGACTGCGTGCGTGCAGTCCGTGGGGTCGCATGACACCGCCTGGACGTTTCTCGAGAAACCGCTACGAGATGATACGCAATTGCAACTGCGCTTTGATCCCTTATTAACATCTCAATGATATGGTAGTGGTTTTATTCATTTGATCCATACATGCAACTTGGCATAACGTTTAAGGAACGAACATATCGTGCACGAAGTACCTGATACAGCATGCGGCACCGCAATATTGCGCCAATTTTCAAATGTGAGCTGTTCCTCTTGAGTCAAGGCGAAATTAAAAATAGCTTTTTTTATGTGATTATAGACAAAGGAATACTTGGCACATAAAAACTGGAAACAAAGTAACATAAAAGTAATATGGTAATTTTATTATATAATTGAAAGATTGTGAGGAAGTACATAATTCAGCATCTGGTAACTGCAATGTAATACATTTTTTATAAATTTATTTGTAATTCTAATCAGTTTTCTTTTTTGCAACGTATATAAGTTTGCTCCCAATTTGATGTATTTACTCGTCTACTACCAGCAATGCTTACTACTGACTAAACGCTGGCTCAATTAGTTTTTATTATCGGCTAACGTTGACGAAATAATAGCGAATGGTGGCTCACTCTGACTGGTATTTATATACCGCTAAATGCCGGTATCGTGCTGTTTATGTCAGTCGCTTTGCCGTACTTCACACATCCCACTTCCACCATATTTTTCGCCCCATCGGCAACAGCGTCCGTATATGCGAAGAGCGTCTTCATGCCGGCTTGACTTGAAAAATTGGTCCATGGCAACAGATGACTTGCCCAGCGAGGTTGCCGAATCCACGTACAAGTGCATTTCTCCTGGAATTCTCGTAAAATCCGATACCCTAATGAACATACCCCAATAGTCTACCTTAATTGTCTCAATACCTGGGCATGCACCTTCATATGGCCACGAGGGTGTTGATGCGACCCCCCGGGGCTTCCTGATTCGGGAGCCAGCGGAAGGCCAGCCCAGTCCAAGCCATGCAGCAAAGATGTCACTCAAATATGCACATATGTTGCAACACTTCTGACTACGCCGTAGAATATTGCCTCCAGCACACGCGAAACTAACCCGTGCATGCGGTGCAGCTTGGTGTAAGCGCCAAACTAGTAATTCACTGATCACTGCGTCTCGCAACAGTTTCTGTCATGCCAAGTGCCCCTGCACACCAGTGCCCCGTCTGCGCGGGACCCGCACACCTTCATCATTTCAGTTAAACAAGCACCCGCCCGCGTAACTTCCGATACCACGCACCTCCTCTTCCATGACGTAATCGCATTTATACCACACCCTAGGATTACCAGCCTAGACTGATTGTCTACACAGACTTTACTTACCCTAAGCACATTGCTACTTATAGAAAAATAGTCTTCAGATGATCATGACGGCTCTATCTGAAATAGATAAATGGACAATTTACTCAAATGTGGGTCACAGCTGACGCTTGTAGAAAACACTTTCTTCTGATGACCTTCGACATCCAGTAAAGCTGTCCCTGGGATGAACATTCTCGATTCATTTTCATGTACGAACCAGAAAAACAGGCAATATATATGAGCGTCAGATCATACGAAACCGCGTTATTGCACGTTTCTTCCGCAGTGCTCAAAATCACAACCTGATCTAAATGGCAAGTTAGAGGTGCATGCGCCGCGGTTATAAGCAACTGGAACAAGTATGACATATTGTTGGTATTTTTTTTTTGTCGTTAAAATGGATCTTTACCAATATCACTTCAGAAATTCCAGCTATCATAAGATATCGAGCCACTTTACGTCAAGACCAAACAATATTTTGGCTCACTATCATGCACAATTGCTTTGGCGCTGTTCCGTTTCTTAGGTCAAACAGAAAACCTAGGTATGAAGTATACTAAGATATGCTGTTCATGAGCAAAAAAGAAAAAGGTGTCCTGACATGTGAATGATTTGATTCGGATGTAATAAGTAAACCTTACATTGTTTAGCGCATTTTATGTATTGGCTCTGGTTTCGTGGTGCTCTCATTTCATTTATAGTTTGGCATTTTATTTGTTACTGTTCGAACATTTCATTTCTGTGCTTCTCGTTTTGCAACGTTATCTCTATTTGATCTTTCCATTTCTTGCACACTTTGTTTTCCTTGCTGTTTATTTCGATTACAAATTAACTACGCACATCACCCTAACCTTTCACAGAATGTGAGTTCAAGCGGCCCAGAAACACATTTTCTATCATACGTTTCATCTGTCAGCGTCGCATGGGTTGAAATATGTAAAGGCAGAATTAAAGACGCCATTTACACAATAAAATCGGTTTGTCGAAAACAAGATGGCGAGTTATAAATGTTGAAATGAATAAAAAGCCTTGGTATTGAAAGATACTCAGCAAGAATTGGTGCCGCTGACTACATAATGCGTCGCGAGTTCAAACTTGCTATCACGAAATTTTCATGGCAGTTTTATGTGAAACGTTGAAGCACGCACTCCTGCTGGCCTCTTTAAAAAAAAAAGATATCGGCAGGAATCACTGCTTACCTTCAGTTTAAAGATTGCATAATTGTCTCAAAAGTTTTTTTATGTCGCGTAATTGGACACCTGTATATCCAGGCTATTGCCCACATGTAAAAGAAGTTTTTTTGCACAACCAGCAAGAACGAGGACATGTGCTTCCTGACCTTGATTATGAGGATTATTAACCTTTTATGCATCCATCAAAGAAAGGGTAGTTGTGCTGCTGTTTGGTGGGCCCACGCGCTCTGTGCACGGACGATAACGCGGCACTATGAACTTCAAAGTAAAATAAAAAGTAATACACTCTGCACGTGCACGCACCACAGAGAGCAATGGGCCACAGCAGTAAAAAGATAAGCTTCACAGAGTGATAATTGAATTCTGTTGGAAAGATGCCCTAGCGCTGCCACGTGCTCGGTGCTCAGAAGATATCACGACAATAAATGCTGACAAAGTACTCGACGGCACGTGCGAAGCGGGTAACAGTGCATGACAATGGTATGCGATAATGCCAGTGATAAGTGGACATGCCGCTCGGAAGTGCTCCTGAAAGCTAAGCTGCCAGAAGATAGCATGACAAAAATAAATAGTAGGAATACAGAGATGAAGCTCAGCGCTCCAAATTTCTCGAATTCAGACCAGTTCGCAATATCGGCGTCCCAGGGCTTTCAAAATTATACTACACGATAACCATTGGCGCATCTGCATAACTGTGTTGATGATGAATTTCTTTTTAAGCTATTACGGGTAAGTAAAAAAAAACACATCTAGTTTCATACAAACAACCTAATTATGTCTACACATAACGCACGAAAACCAACGTCATCATTACGATTGAATATTATTAAAGCGAAAGCCTTAAATATTTCATCAAACGCGGAAAGTGACCGGTGATGGCGTCTCCATGAGTGATGCAAAAATTATCATCGCGTGGTGACGTCACCATATGGCGTCATCATGACGTCACATATCGGCAACGTTCGTGACGTCATTATAAGGTCACAGTGGCGTCACATGATGACGGCATCACATGCATCTTAGTTTGGTCAACGATAGGCCCATCACGGAGGCAGTGCAAAACCAGGTGAGATGCGTTCGATCATGAAGGCAATGCAAAACCACATTAGGTGCAGAAAGCTTTCGAAGTGTGGCGGTGCAGGAACCATACATCGACTGAAAAGAAAAAGAAGATGGTTTTTGCCTTCCAGTCGTCTTAGATGTATGCATAAAGGATCCTGTGAGTATTTTGTCGCGGCTGCAACATTTTCTTATTTCCAATTGAAGCGTTCTGACAAAAAATTGGGGGACGCTTAAGCTTCGCCTTTAAAAGTTGAACGCGATAGCAATATCCTTCGAACACTACGAGTATTTAACAGAATGCGCGCACTAAGGTGTGTGCCTTATGTAATAAGTAGCATGCTTTAAACCAGAAACTTTTTCGAAGTTGCGATGCACCCACTACGTGGCCTTAAGGGAATACGCGCAGTAATGTGTGTGCCTTTTGTAATGGTTGGCTGTCTTTAAACCACCAAGTCGTTATGATATTGACATGGTGTGACGCCCGATGGCAATGTACGCTTGTACCACGCAATATTACTGCAATATTACATCTCGTACTGTTACACCTGTATACAGGACGCGTATTTTTGGGAAGTATGAAAGTTACTTTCAGTGCAGCTCAAAGCAGAGGCGTGGCTGTGTGGTAGAACACCTGCGTCTCACGCAGACGGCCTGGGTTCGATTCTCACTTTGACCCAATATTTTTATTATTTATTTTATTTGCAGCTTTTTCGATTTTTAGGTCACGAACAAGATGATGATTTTTCGCTCACAACCAACGACGCCGACACCGACGGCGGAATTTCTGCGCTACGAGCTCTTTACCGCTATCGCGCTAATAAACACAGCGATCAGAGCATTATTGCTACAGTATGATAAACGTTAGCTGATCTGTACGCGTCATTTAAAAGTAGATGCATATGTCAATATATCTGGTGCAAAAGCGCGTTCGTAATTCCCGTGATGAACTTAAGCAGCGTAGAGACTTAGCATTCCGTATATTATCATACCAAAAGTTCAGTTGAAAAATGTTTCATCACTATGCAGCAGAGCAATGATGATGCTGAAGGTCTGATGCTGCAGCCCTATACTGTGCTCGATTCATCCTTGGTTCGCATAAAACTAAATTCGCGTGTTGGGAAGAAGGGATGCATGCATGTTGACGACGGAAAAAGATTTCAACGAAAAAAAAATTGGACCATCTCCCGGAAGAGAACCCTGATGGGATGCGAAGCAGCAGCGTTGCCCACGGGTGGCGTCACGGGATTTACGGCGCTAACGCGGGCGCTGCGGTGAGCGCTGGAAGATTCGTTTGAAGCGAAACTCGGTGTAGCGTTTACTGGTGTAAACGTTTGTTTGAAACGCAGACACGGGAGGCGAGCGGGCGTTGGAGCCGGCAGCTGCGGGCGCTCCGGCGGGTGAGGGAGAGTGCGACGTACGCGCGCACCTGAGAGGGAAACGTGCGAGGGGAGCGTGACGTCAACGCCCAGCTGCGGCGTGACCTACTTGGCACCGCTCCAACACCTGCGCCGAGGGAAGCGCGTTGCTCGCGTTTGTGCGGACGGAGGGACAGTGTTACACAGGCTAGACAAAGAGCTGCTTCGCATCTAAACTAATTCATCGAGTTTCCCCGCAAGGACGAAGCAATGAATGCGGTAGCAAAAAAAAGCGGCCCGTGATGGACGCACTGCTACGCTGCAAAAACATCTGCTCCCCGGCAGCAACTACCACGCGAGGAAACAGCGGAAGGGCAAGGCTCTCCCTGCGCAAATATTAGAAGAAGCGAGCGAGCTGGCCTACGAAATTTAAATGCGCCCGTTGCACTCTTCGCGCCATCTCGCTGGTAATGAAGAAACACTTATAAGAGCCTGCCGTCTCTGAGTCCTGCCAGCGGTAAAGGGTGTATACACAACGCTCGCCGTTAGCTACCTGAAGGATCTGCGCTTTGTGGCGTAGTGGTCAGCGCCACGCGCTGCGGAGAGAGAGGTCGCTGGTTCGATTCCGCGCTTCGGAATTATTTTTCTTTGTATATATATATATATGTATGTATGTATGTATGTACATATACGGTGCATGACGGCGGTGGCAAAAACCTGACGAGACTGTCCACGAAATTGGCATCGCAATAAAACTGGCATGCGTTTTGTTCTTAAATATTACAGCAAAATGTGATCGCGGATGCAGGTATTACAAATAAAGACTCCTTCCAAGTATGAAAAGTAGTCAATTAAGGCGCAACTGAGAAGGGGGCTGGCAGTATTAGAAGAAGGCGGAGAAGACGGCCTGAGCTAGTACGCTCTGACATGCTACACTGAACAAAAAAAAAAGAGAGAGGAAATAGCCTAGTGAGGAAAAAAAACGATAGCGCCGACTGTCACGGCAGTATCTTGTCCAGCTCCCGGAGTACACGTATCGATTACTTTGTATATGACAATAGCAGATCATCTCAAGTCAAGCATAATCACAAAGCTTCGATACATTTGCTTTAACGTCCACCATCAGGCCTAAACATTGAAAGTTTACGTTCAAGTAAATTAGCACAAGTTTCGCAGGGGCCCGAGAGAGGTACGTAAATACAGAGTTGTGCATGTATGTGGTGAGACAATCTACACAGAAAGTCAGGATGAAGTTATAAAACGAACACCACATCAATTTTTACGCTGCACATCGTCATGCTGTTGTTCAGTATACTGCAGTGCACAGTTTAAGCAAACTCCATTGGTTTGCAAGATAATTCCGACAAATTAAATTCTTCATTTTACACCGCCAATCTTTGAATCGTTTAATGTTTTGAATGATACCGCGCCTTGGCACTGCTGTGAGCTTATCCTTCTCACTATCTAGGATTCATCTTCCGCTTCAAGCACAGCCGGCATGTAGGGTCCCGGACGTCGTACTGTGTATTGTACGTCTTCTAGCACTGTACTTAAATTGTCATTACACTAAGAAGCTTTTACTCGGTCTTTTTCCTTTACACCCCTTGTCCTTTACTGCATCTCTTTCTCTCCACTACCGGCCTCTTCAGATCTTACACCCACGCCGACACGTAAAAGCATGCGCTGAAAGCCCTCAGTCCCCACCCAACCAATGCCTACGTCAAAAGTGCCGCCTGCAGCCTTACACCGGTAGGTGCATAGCTAGACGCTCGGGGTCAATACATTGTTCTTTTAAGGGAAGCCGGGGGCGCGGAGGCTGTATTGTTGGCAAAATGTGGCATCGATTCCTGAACTAACACAATGTTCGCGTTAAACAAATTGTTTCGTCGTGAAGATGACGGGGTACCTGCCGCCGAACAGTCGACAAAACAAACATTTGTTTTTATGAAGGGGCATTTATGTTATATATATATATATATATATATATATATATATATATATATATATATATATATATATATATATATATATATATATATATATATATATATATATGTGTGCGTGTGCAGGCATGGTGGTGAAATTGGCCGTAGCTTTGCAAACAGTGAAGTAGATCCTCCGTGCGAACAGTAACCACGGAAGTGTTTATTTCGACAGTTTTGGCCGGAGTCTGGCGCAACGTTACTAGGCTAGGTTCACTTTACAAACTTTCCGCCGGCGCCGTGCTTGGCTTGTGTCTCCGTTTTCTGTTTGGCCGAGATGTGGCGGGAGCATTCCATCGAGATCCACCGTCGCGGCTCGCAAGGCTCTGCTCGGGCGCCCAATATCCACGTTTATTTACATTTAACCATGTGGAAAACTTCTAATCCATCGCTGCAACATATCTGAGCCATTGGCGCTTCTTCTGTGTTTGCTTCAAAAGATGTGAGCGCAGCATGCTTTGCAGTCTCGAGTCCAAAGCTCCCGGAACATCAGGGGTTTCGCATTGCGTGCGTTGTTTCGCTACCATTTAGTAACTTTATTCGCTACTTTCCCGCATGCCCTGCTTTTTTGCAATTCGCCTAAGGTTATAGCAAGCGCCATTTGAACAAAATATTTTGCATTTGCATTTCTATACAAACGATTCGCACACAAACCCACGCGCGTCGAAAGTAAAGGTAGTGGCTTCCGTGCTCGTGGGCACAACCCCCTTTAACGTAACTGCTGCTTCATGCTAACTCGGCGGGCAAATCGTGGCCACTACCCTCACTAGCGACGATTCAGCATGAATTAGAAAGTAACAAAGCCAACACGGCTTTCATTCATCAGTTTATTCAGGTATATTCACTTGTGTCTACTCCTACTGCCACGAAATAAATGATAAATGCACTGGTTGTCCTCCCACTTTTCAACTGTTCAGTAAACTCAAGTTCACACACCGCAAATCTCAAGTACTGGCCGGTACATATGTCCACCGCAGTGGTATAGCGGTTACGGTGCTCGGCTGCTAACCTGAAGGTCGCGGGTTCGATCGCGGCCGCGGCGGTCACATTTTGATGAAGGCGAAATGCTAGAGGCCCGTGTATTGTGCGATGCCAGTGCACGTTAAAGAACACCAGATGGTTGAAATTTCCGGAGCCCTCCACTGCTGCGTGCCTCATATCATATCGCGGTGTTAGCACAAAAACCCGAGATATCATTGCTTCAGCCGGTACTTACAAGAGCTTTCCATGCTTTCTGGCAAATTTAACTTGCACACTCTAGTCTTTGTGTTGCCGTAGAAACTTTGCATGAAAATGCATGCGGGTAGAGACATTCTCTGAAGGCGGCCTTGCATCTTCAACGGAGCTCGTGCTTAGAATCGCGACATATTCTGGGCCCATGGCAAAGCAGCACTTGTGCGCTATGTGCCACGAAAGTGCTGTTGACTTTTTGCGGGCCACGAGCCTGAGCGAAACTATGTAAACAGTGTACTCTACGTGCGTGTGGCTGTGTGTGTTATGCGTTTATCAGCGTATATATCATAATCGTCACCCAGTACATGCAATAGCATGTCAGGCGAATAGCCAGGCAAACACCTCGAGCTCTTCATTCAATGTTTCTCTCTCTCAATAAAACTTTAAGATACGTGCAGAGAGCTGGGAGCGGAAAAGAAATGGTGGACCGACCGGCTTGTGTCGTTCGGGTACCCGCTCGTACAACCGGGCACACAACACGTCGGCATGACTTGGTCGGCTTAGGTGCACAACACAACACTTCATCCAATTAGCAGTCGTGTAAATACATCAGCTACGGAGCAGCGCCGAAGTTCCGAATACATGGCAACAGAAGAAAGAATGTGGGAGGTTAACCCCTACAAGTAGTTCCAACAGAGACTACTCGGAGGAATACTCGAGCTAACTGCAGCGAACTGCGCAGCGTGGGATCCCGATGCGACTGCAGCGCCAGTCGAAGCAGAATCGGTGGCTGTTCCGCGCAACGCGGCGCAGTTTGTAAACTGAACCTGGTCTAGTAACGTTGGTCAGGCCTTCATCAGGAATGAAGGAATGAAGGCCAGACTCTGGCCTAAACCTTCGTCCAAGTAAACATTCCGTTGTTACTGTTCTCACGAAGGATCTACTTCATGCACTATATATATATATATATATATATATATATATATATATATATATATATATATATATATATATATATAGGTAATTGTCAAATATGACAGTGAAGCAGCTTAGTGCCTCTATCCCGCTGCACTTATTTTGCGTGATAACTGCGGTGTATCACATATGGACGATTCTTGGGAAGGCGGGTGTGCCAGATCATGCAATCAGCTCACTCGATCGCTTTGTAACGTCGCCACTCGCCACTGTCCATTGTTTCCTTATCTGGTGGTCTGCACTCGCATTTTTCTTTCGCTATCAAGTGGCGACCGCCACCTGAACGCAAGCTGCGGTTCCCGTGCTATTTCCTCTCAGCTGAGAGCACCCCGTACAGTCGCCCGTAAAAGAATACGTTGCCATGCAGGGAAATGTGAATTCTAATGCGTAGATTACTATATTATACAAGCTAACTGCGGAAATTTTGTGGACGAAATAATAATAATAATAATAATAATAATAATAATAATAATAATAATAATAATAATAATAATAATAATAATATCTGGGGTTTTAGGCACCAAAAACACGATATGATTATGACGCACGGCGTAGTAGAGGGCTCTGGAAATTTCGACCATCTGGTGCTCTTTAAAGGTTCATTCACAACTGCGACTAGCACCGGTCGTGCGACCAAGTTAGTCGTAAAGTGACTGATTGCAAACAGTCTCCAATGGCCGCTTTGGTCACAAGGCGAATGCTTGAATGCTTTGGATCATTCGCTCGCTGCTCGATTTTTAAATCGCGCAACTGGAGTCGCAAAGCTCTGAGCCAATCAGATGCGCGGGAACAGGATATCGGCTAGTTTTTTGGGGCAATAGCAATGCGAGCTGATGTGAATTCTGTGTGTCGACGGGTATCAGTCGCAGCCCGCATGTGTGAGCATCGATCGCGTAGAGTCGCTTTTTCGTCGCCATTCGCAAAAGTTTGCGCGACGGGTGCTAGTCGCAAGTGTGGATGAGCCTTACCGTGCACTGACATCGCACAGGACACGGGCGTCTACCAATTCGCCTTCAACAAAATGCGACCGCCACGGCCGGGATCGAACCCGCCACATTCGGGTCCGCAGCCGAGCACCGTAACCACTGATCCATCGCGGCGGACTTTGGGTAGAAAAGCAGGAACATAGATGAGTTCATTCTGCGAGTGAACTAGACGTGTGATTAACGTATGTATATACAATCGACAGAAAGATTTAATGCGGAAAGATGTAAGTAATGCAGAAAGATGAGATGAGAAGCATGCAAGACCAGACCCGTTAGCATGTTCGATGCTACTATACATGTCGGTTATTCCTGACAGCGTCATAGCGCGCCTCCTTCGCAAGTAATCTTATATTTAAAAATAAAAAAGTGGTCAATATGCTGTACCGTGTAAGTACGTTTTTGTGCAACGACGAGAAACACGTGGCATTATTTATGGGTCAGCGTAAGTAACCTTTTACCTCCTACAATGCAGCTTCTTTAGGCGTAATCTCGAAGATACGCGAAATAGTGCGGAAGACTACCCACGGCCTACAGAAGAGGATTGGAGGGCTTATTTAGAGCTCAGCATGTCGCTGTGTGGGGATGCCGTGCTTTAGTTGTTTATTTGCGAAGGTGTGGTTGCCATTGCAATTCTTAAAGGAAACTTCTGTTGGGTCATGAATAAACATTTTAAAAACTATGAGAGTGCCGGACACTCTCTTTGGGGCAGTTTATTCTTGTCCCATATATAACTCTCTTTTCCAGAGTAAATCGCCTCTATTTGAGGCAGAGTACGGTAATGCCCCCGAGAGGGTTATAGTACAACCACCTCGAGAGAGTAAGATAACTCTTGCCGAAAACAGGGTAGGTGGAACCCTCCGAAAGGAGTAGTAGTACACCGCAGGAAAAGAAAAAAAAGTCACAGTTTACGCCGCAAGGGCGAAGCAATGAATGCGATAGCAAGAAATTAATGCTATACGAAGGGAGGCTCGCCAATGGATACTCTCAGTTTGAACAGCGTTCCTGTTGCAAAGGCGGCCGAAGCAGCGAAGGAAACTGGCGTGCTTTAACTGTCGAGCTGCGACACTTGATAGTTCGCGCTCATCTTCTGTTTGTTCGTTTTAGCGGCGTCCCTTCAGCTCGAGTGACTTTCGTACGCTCGGTAACATGAGCGCGGACATCACGGTGAAAGCGTGAAACATTCCTCTTCCCCTCACCGCGAGAAAACCGCGCGAGCTGACAACGGAGGGGCAATGTTCTGGCTGCGCAAATATAAGAAGCGAGCGAGCTCGACGACGACTTTTAAATGCGCCCGTCGCGCTGCTAGCGCCATCTCGCTGGTAATGAAGAAAGCTTATTATCGCCTGCCGTCTGTGAGTCCGTCCAGCGGTAAAGGGTATGTATATAACGCTCGCCGTTAGCTACGTGGAGGATCTGCGTTTCGTGGCGTAGTGGATAGCGCCACTCGCTGCGGAACAAGAGGTCCCTGGTTCGATTCCGCACTTCGGAAGCATTTTTCTGAATTATTTTTCTTTGGGGCTTTTATATATATATACATACTTATACATATACGGTGCATGACGGCGACGGCGACGGCAAAATCCAGCCGAGACTGTCCATATAATTGCTATCGCAATAAAAAACAACAGAACTCGGACCAAATTATGCCTCAAAATTGTTTTTGACCATTTATTCATGCAAGCTCGAAATGATGACTCAATAACGAGCACCACGACAAAAAAAATGGACGCGCGAGCGAGATTCAAACCAACGACCTGTTCACGCACCTCAGATTGCGAGTCCCATACGCCACCGCAACGCCACACGCGTAAGCGAGAAGCGCAGCCTTTTTCTTTCATGTTGTCAGTGATCATGTCAGTCATCTGTCTTCATCTGTCTTGTTTAGAAATGCAGATTTGAGCGTCTCCGTAGATGCGACAACCAAAGAGAAGATAGTTCATTTGTTTGTTTTGTGCTTCCTGGTCTCAGACCGTCAATCCGGCACGTTTCCCAGTAAACAAGATTAGCGTAACCGAAGATATGTGCGGCTTTTGCATTGAGTCGCTAAGCGGTTAGCCTCTCAACTGCACACTGATCACTTCAGTTTTCGTCTCCGCCTCGGACATAATTTCGGTCATTATTGTTCACGTTCCGCGACTACAGCCGTAATAGCTCACTCTATCCGTACGGACCATTTGGCTTAGGAGAGCATGCTCCGTGCGCGACGTTCGCAGCGAAAAACGTGGATATTGAAATACGAAGAAGATAATAACCATTCGAATGTAGTTTCAATCGTGACTGACTGCACGAGGTGATATTTGCTTATTTAACTACACAAATCCAAAACTAAAAACGCGGATATTAGGCCTTATCCGAATGCCTTACAGTGCGCTCAAAATTACTGGGAGGCGCTGCATACGCTGTTTTTTTTGTATTAGTTCTCTCCAGCGCCACAACAAATACAGTGGTCTGTACTGTATATACGTGTGCTTAATAATGGGTGGCCATCGATATATATATATATATATATATATATATATATATATATATATATATATATATATATAATATATGAGGAGCAGCAGTATATGGATATCCCAATATCTCAGGAAAGGTGGAGTATAAGCACATTTCACTGTCTCCTTTCGTACAGAGTGAACGTGCATTTCACTCCATGCGATGCTTTGCGAGAGTAAGAGAACGCTCTGAAGCGTAATGCGCCTTTTTTTACTGCTCTGACACCCTCACCAGTTTTTTAGTGTAATATGCGTATGTATGTAGCGCACAAGTGTGTCACAGAGGGGAGGGGGAGGTTTCCTCCTAATTATATAAGGTAGACGAAATCATTGGGTTTTTTCGCTTAAGACTAACAGCGCGGAGGAGAGAACGAAGGAGAGTAACTACCACGACAGACGAGCATTACGACTGCCGTGTTAATTACTCAGCGCGGGCTGTTAGTCTTAAGCATTCTACGGGGGGCGCAAGTAGGCCGCAT